>NC_084731.1:19685562-19710384 GCF_033978785.1 Entelurus aequoreus | reverse complement strand
TGTTACATCAACGTGGCTTCATAGTAAAAGAGTGCGGGTACTAGACTGGCCTGCCTGTAGTCCAGACCTGTCTCCCATTGAAGATGTGTGGTGCATTATGAAGCCTAAAATACCACAACGGAGACCCCCGGACTGTTGAACAACTTAAGCTGTACATCAAGCACGAATGGGAAATAATTCCACCTGAGAAGCTTAATAAATGTGTCTCCTCAGTTCCCAAACGTTACTGAGTGTTGTTAAAAGGAAAGGCCATGTAACACAGTGGTGAACATGCCCTTTCCCAACTACTTTGGCACGTGTTGCAGCCATGAAATTCTAAGTTAATTATTATTTGCAAAAAATAAAGTTTATGAGTTTGAACATCAAATATCTTGTCTTTGTAGTGCATTCAATTGAATATGGGTTGAAAAGGATTTGCAAATCATTGTATTCCGTTTATATTTACATCACAACACAATTTCCCAACTCATATGGAAACGGGGTTTGTATATATATATATATATATATATATATATATATATATATATATATATATATATATATATATATATATATATATATATAACAAAGTGCAAAGCCATAGGCTCACACAAGTACAGTAAATAATTTAAATTTGGAAGACAGCATCATCGTTTTCATAGCTTTTTGGTTTTTTGGAGGTAGAGAGTGTTTTAATGTAGAGTTCTAGAATATTCTATACACATAAACAAGCCGCATAACAATGTCAGCCAGTAAGCTAAGTAGCATCCCGATGGTAACGCAAAAAATGCTTACCTGTATATTGCGTGGGAACGTGCAGCCAACTGTAAAACACGTATTATAATATTAATATTTATAGTAAATGGCGCCAACCGCACATAACACGGACAAATGGTTACTGAAACAAGTACGAAGACTGGCGTTGGGCTAGCTGGCTAACTACAACAGACGGATGGTAACAGCTGCTCCTCGTGTGTTGCTACAAAACAAGTCCGTCTCGGGACAAGAGTCTTCGCCAGAATATTCCGGGAGAGATTAATAGTTCCGCGTAACTACATAGCGTCGACATTATTATTGTTTATGATTTAAAAAAAAACAGGTAAATGTGAACCTCTTTAACAATAGTTCAAACATATCACACATACTGTACAACTATAATTGAGACGTTTTGGCTTGATTGGGACATACACTTGTAAATAACATAATGTCGTGGCTGTTTTGAGTTTCCAATAATTTCTACAACTCTTATTATTTTTGTGATAGAGTGATTGGAGCACATACTTGTTGGTGACCAAAAAAAAAACATTCATAAAATTTGTTTCTTTTATGAATTTATTATGGGTCTACTGAAAATGTGACCAAATCTGCTGGGTCAAAAGTCAAAGTCATCCATCCATCAATTTTCTACCGCTTGTCCCTTTTGGGGTCGCGGGGGGTGCATTCGGGCGGAAGTCGGGATAAACCCTGGAAAAGTTGCCACCTTATCGCAAAGTCAATCAAAGTTTACTTATATAGCCCTAAATCACGAGTGTCTCAAAGGGCTGCACAAGCCACAACGACATCTTCGGCTCAGATGCCACATCAGGGCAAGGAAAAACTCAAAAGTATACATACAGCAATGTTAATATTTGCTTACATGTCCCTTGGCAAGTTTCAGTGCAATAAGGCGCTTTTGGTAGCCATCCACAAGCTTCTGGTTGAATTTCTGACCACTCCTCTTGACAAAATTGGTGCAGTTCAGCTAAATTTGTTGGTTTTCTGACATGGACTTGTTTCTTCAGCATTGTCCACACGTTTAAGTCAGGACTCTGGGAAGGCCATTCAAAACCTTAATTCTAGCCTGATTTAGCCATTCCTTTACCACCTTTGACGTGTGTTTGGGGTCATTGTCCTGTTGGAACACCCAACTGCGCCCGGGCTAAAGATTTTAGGTAGTCCTGAAGAATTTGGAGGCAATCCTCCTTTTTCATTGTCCCATTTACTCTCTGTAAAGCACCAGTTCCATTGGCAGCAAAACAGGCCCAGAGCATAATACTACCACCACCATGCTTGACGGAAGGAATGGTGTTCCTGGGATTAAAAACCTCACCTTTTCTCCTCCAAACATATTGCTGGGTATTGTGGCCAAACAGCTATTTTTTTTTCTCCATTCGACCACAGAACTTTCCTCCGGAGGGTCTTATCTTTGTCCATGTGGTGTCAGATGAAACAAAAATGTAGCTGTTTGGCCGCAATACCCAGCAATATGTTTGGAGGAGAAAAGGTGAGGCCTTTAAATGAATGTGAACCTCTTTAACAATAGTACAAACACATCACAAGTACTATACAACTATAATTGAGACGTGTTGGCTTTATTGGCTAATTTCCAGGACTGGTTGAACTTAAATAGCAGGTGTATGACGTATGTATGACATCATTACATCGACAGGAATCCACATTTTTTCATAAACATCTACAGTAATATTTGCAAAAACAAATAAGTCAATTTAATTTTTTGATAATGCAGCTGAGATAGGCTCCAGCACCCCCTGCCACCCCGAAAGGGACAAGCGGTAGAAAATGGATGGATGGATGGATGGATAAAGTCTGCCCTATGACCACTAGATGTCACCCTCACATCTAGAGTCCACTACAATTTTGTGATGTCATTTAATAAAGGCCAGTGGTTTATACTATTAGTTTTTTCAGTTACATTTTGTTTACATGTGTCATTCAGACCACACAGGCGTGCTCACGTACACTCACAAAAGCACACATGCTCCAATGATGAGTGGGCCTCACACCAGCAGACAGGATGGTCCATTTCAAAAACACAAATGTCCGCAGACTACAAGTAAAACAATCACTTGAAATTAGGCGATTGTCTCTTCTCAGAGCTAAGGTAACCTGGTTTTTTTTTGGTTTTGTTTTTTTGTGCGGTTAAACAGAAACTTGTGTGCATGTGTGCCCTCTGGCAGTGCTGCACCTTAATACGATTTATGGAGCAGCATACCAACGGTTTACCTGGATTTATCCCTGGACTGCAGAAGAGTGGAATAATATCCTGCAAGGAAAAACCTTTGAACATTGGCAACAACTGGCAGACCTGGGACTACACACACACACACACACACACACACACACACACACACACACACACACACACACACACACACACACACACACACACACACACACACACACACACACACACACACACACACACACACACACACACACATACTGGTTATCATTTGGAATGGGGACCAAGTTTTTGATCATCACTTGTGGGGACCACCCTTTCTACAGGTTGTGGAGGCATACATTTTTTTGGGGTAAAATGGCCACTGCCCAGTTAGCTCATACACGTCTTTAAATCTCTGGATTGATGAAGTAATGTGCTGATCATACTTACTTGGGACCCTGGGGAAAAAAAGAGTTAATATGGTTCATGAGGACCACATTTAAATAATTTTGCATAATTCACACAAATTTGTTCGTGACTACTGAGGACCATTAAAAAAAAAAAAAAAAAAGTTCAAATTAAATATGACATGATCCTCAGAATACAGCACTACAGCTGTTCTCTTATAGCAGGGGTGTCCAAAGTGCGGCTCGGGGGCCATTTGCGGCCCGCAGCTAATTGTTTACCGGCCCGCCACACATTCTGGAAATACTATTGTAAAAATAAAAAAGAACATTAAAAAAAGTGGAATGAGGTGAAATCTAACGAGAAAAAGTTGCAATGTTGACACAAAAGCTGCCACGCAGGCTGTTTTTTTTCTTCTGTCTTTCTTCATTTTTCTTTTTTTGCCATTGCTCCAAAAAAAAAAAAAAAAAGACAAAAAAATCCATGTTATAATGAATTATTTTCAGGGCTCCAATTACTTCATATATTTCACTTTAAAATGTTTTATGTGGTAAATATTGCATATATTGTGTGGTTGCCATATAAAAACATCAAAGTTTTCTTTGACAAAAGCGCATAATTAGAAGTCCCAGCATTTTTCTGTCTACCTAGAAGACCCAGAGAGGGTTCATTTGGCCCGACGCTTTTCCCGAATACACTAATCACTCATTTTGTTATGGTAATGAGGCTGTTAGGGGCAGTTTGTCTAGGTAGACAGAAAAATTATACATGTGGGAAATGCCGAAAGGAGCAATGGCAGTGCCAGGATTGTGAGTGACTGCTCAAATGTATGTCAGTCACGTTTACATGGACATGGTTTTTCATTCTTTGTAAATATGCTTTTTTCTTTGTAAATTTTTTTTTTTAAACTATTTTTGGCACACAAAAATAACAATTGCTTCTGCAACAACCCTCCACACCAAAACTGGGAAAACAGTTGCTTTTTCATTCTTTGTAAATATGTTTTGTTTTGTATTTTTTTTAACAATAAATGTCAGAGTGTTGATCCCTTCATTCTGTTGATCCTTGCAAAAACACACACAACCTACCTCAGAACTAAAGCTTGAGCTGTAAGGTCCCCTCCCCCACACAGGCTCAAGTGGCCCCCTGCCGTGTGCCACTAACAGCCACATTTTCATAACAAAAGGAGTGTCCACAGGGGGGACTAGGGGTCAATGACCCTCTTGTGGGTTTTCTAGGTAAAAAGGCCAATTGGCCCCTCTCTGGGACTTCTAGTGATAAAACAAACAAAATAATAGTTCCAGCATAAAATCGACAGATATATCTGAAGTTGATCTCGTAACTTAAGTGTTGAAAGTAAAAGAAAAACCTAATAAAAATGTATCACTTTATGAGTGGGGCACCTTTTGGATCCCAAATATATTTAGTGATTTTTGATTACTCAAAAATATGAAAGAATTCAAATCAATGGTGTCCTGCATTATTGATCTTTTAGGGCTCTAATTACTAAATACTGCATATTTCAGTTTTACTATAAAAAAACTAAGTTGTTTTTGACAGAAAAGCCATAAAACATTTTTTTTAATATGTATTACTTTATATCAGCTTGAAGTTGATATAGAGATTTACTGTAAGCGTTAAATAATTAAAAAAAAATAATAATCTGACTTATTTTTAACATTTTAATGACTGAGACCTTTTATGGTGCCCGGGACCCCTAAAGGTAAAATAAATAAAAAATGCATATATTTTGTTATGGTTTGAAAATGAAAAATATCAAAATGGCCCCCACATGCTTTAATTTTTCCGTGTGCGGCCCTCAGTGGAAAAAGTTTGGACACCCCTGACCTATAGGAAGTTTCACCACTTAAATGTTCGAGCAGATCCTGCATCTTCTGTGACATTACTGAAAACTGCTATTTAGCAGTAATGAAGTTGTCCGCAACTCCAACTACCATATATATAGAAGGATGGAAAATTCTGAATGGGAATCATACTTTAAGGCAGGCCTGGGCAATTATTTTGACTCGGGGGCCAAATTTAGAGAAAAAGATGTGTCTGGGGGCCGATGTATCTATTTTTAGGAAAACTAATACAAACCTCACAGTAAAGTCTGATTGAATGCTAAAAATGTTATGACAGACCGCCTTAAAACGGAATAGAATTTTATTTTTTTCTATGAACGATAAAACCCTGAATATTGAGAACATATGAACGTCACACCCCCTCTCAATCGACATATTTTACAATCAAGCCAAATGCAACAAAAATGCAACAAACACAGCGAAATATGAACGTGAAGGGTAAAAAAACATCTAAAATCTGATATATGTGATATATCACTAAGCTTTAGAACTTTCTTGTAAAAATCTCCTTCCACGTCTGTCCCTGACACCCACATTTCAGGTTGGCCGCTCTGGAAACACTCTGTGGAAACGCTCCCCACCCACACTGCTTGGTGCCTCGTCTGACCTGCTGCGACGTAGATTACCATAGTAACTAGTAGGGTTGTACGGTATACAGGTATTAGTATAGTACCGAGATACTAATGAATCATATTCGGTACCATACCAGCTCTGAAAAGTACCGGTCCGCCACACCTAAGATTTTTTGTTAAAATAAAGCCAATAATGCAATTTTTTCTGGTCCCCTTTATTTAGAAAAGTATCGAAAAGTACCGAAAAGTATCAAAATAATATTGGTATCAGGACAACACTAGTCACTAAAATATCATGCAAAAGCGCAGATTCCAACCATTGAAATACTGTATGTTGTTATGGTAATTTGAAAACACCACTGCACATCATAATGGAAGCTACACTTTCCATCTTAAAGATCTAAAAAAAATATTTGTGAATGTCCGGCGGGCCAGATTGAAAAGCTTGACGGGCCGCATGTGGCCCCCGGGCCTTAATTTGCCCAGGTCTGCTGTAAGGTAATCATGTTTTATTATCATGCTGTATGAAAATGGCATCCTAAGGAACACTAAACCAGATTTAGTTTTTGGAAAAAAATATTAGTTTTAACTAAGGATGGATACCATACAGAATCACAGCACTATTAATGCCAGGATAACAAATGTTTCACTTTTCAAGAAAATAAATTTTCTCTTTTACCAATATTTGAAAAACGTCAACAAAGTAACCCAAATTTCCAGGGCCGGCCCGTGGCATAGGCCGTATAGGCAAATGCTAAGGGCGCCGTCCATCAGGGGGCGCCACGCCAGTGCCACAAATGTAGAAAAAAAAAAAAAGTTGGTACTATTATTTCTAAATACAAAAAATAATCCCACGTTAATTAAAATGCAAAGTAAAGCCTATTTAATAGAAATATTATTTGTTACAACATTATGCCCCCTCTCCCTCCCCCCGCACGGTGCCCCCCCCCCCCCTTCCCGTATCATGACTCTTTTTGGACGTCACCACATCAAAAAATCAACACAAGATGTCAAAACGGCCAAAACTGTCAGGTACCCAGGGAAGAAAAAAGAGAAAAGAAGAGGTGAAACGAGAAAAAGACAGAGGTAGCAGGGAGGTAACGTTAGCCTGCATGAAAGTATTTGTCTGTTACAGAATGTGATAGTAACCTGGCTTTTTAGCATTAAGCGAATGTTACATGATTCGGCAATTGCTAATCAATAAATAGCTAGTTCTGTTTTAACGTCGGGTTAATATTGAGGAGGGGGCTAAATTGTTATGGAAAATAATAGTGTAACGTTAGGTAATTACAGTACTCCCACCTTACAATCCTCAGGGACATTTGTATTAGATCTTTTAAGCAGGTGTTTTTTGTTTACATTGTTATTGCCTTCTGGTTAGCTAATGTTTGCCCTGCGGGTAATAGTCACTTTTCCAACCCTTTATTTTTTAGGTATAGTTGTAAGCCTATAGTTGTTAAAGTGCACATCATTAATGTTAATTAAGCAATATCACATGAGAGGGAATGCCATCCATCCATCCATTTTTCTACCGCTTATTCCCTTCGGGGTCGCGGGGGGCGCTGGAGCCTATCTCAGCTACAATCGGGCGGAAGGCGGGGTACACCCTGGACAAGTCGCCACCTAATTTGAGCACTGCTGTGATTCGGTTAAAGATAATCATAACATAACATTCTCATATAATATGTTAATTTGCTTTCTTTAAGTAAAAAAAAAGGTCAAAGACAAAGCTATTCGGTTTCTTGTGAGTATATACACTTCACTGCCGATGTGGGGGGGCGCCACCTAAAATCTTGCCTAGGGCGCCAGATTGGTTAGGGCCAGGCCTGCAAATTTCCCTGTTGTGGGATCAAAAAAGGATTATCTTATCTTACCTTAAACCACAGAAATAAAATACAAAGTCACTACTCATCACTTAGGCATCTTCAGAATGGATCTGACTATCATTTAAAAAGGTTTCCCCTAAGGGGACCTGTTTTTTTGTCCCCATACCATCAGAGGTCCCCTAAATGTGACTGTGTAAACCAATGGTTCTTAACCTTGTTGGAGGTACCGAACCCCACCAGTTTCATATGCGCATTCACCGAACCCTTCTTTAGTGAAAAATAAAATGTTCTTAATTTAATCTTAATTTGTAAATATTAATCATGAAATTATGTTATTATATTAAAGAAATACTAATAAAGATATATTTTACAAACAGAAAGTTACAGGAATGTATACATGATCCCATGTTTACATCTCATTGTGCAACATGAGATGTACACAGCTCATGAAAAACAATATTTTTTGTTATTGTCATTGTAAGTGGGCCAAAACACTTACGTTAGAAAATAATCTCATGGAAATGACTGCTGTCATTTGATTATAATAATAAAACATTTAACTTTTTAGTCCGGTTTGGGACTGGTGTGCTGCTGGTGTGGCCACAGTGCATGTGCACGTCTGACGTCGCTCACATATGCTCCACTGAATGCTCAAGGAGTTTTTGCGTTTGCTCAAGCATATGGAAAATTAGAGGGAACGTTGTTTGGGGGTATCCATAATACGCCGACAGAGAGAAGTTTTTATTTACACGATGAGTCGGGTGTGTCTTGACCTCAACGGCGGAGGCTCCGTCGAACCCCTGAGCATACTTGCCAACCCTCCCGAATTTTCCGGGAGACTCCCGAAATTCAGCGCCTCTCCCGAAAACCTCCCGGGACAAATATTCTCCCGAAAATCTCCCGATTTCCATGCGGACCTGAGTGAGGACAGCCTTTTTTCACGACGGGAGGACAACAGGGTGACAATAACTAAATCATCCAGACTAGAGATCAATTGTATTATTATCTTTATCTTACCTAAAAATAAATATATTTATTAATTAAAAAAAAATAAAAAAATTGCTAAATTTTTCTAAAAACATCAAAATTAATTGTATTTTTATTTGTATTTTTTCTGACTCCTTATTACATCCAGCCATAGAATTATACATTAAAATAAACATATTTGAAATAATCAATTTTAAATGATCATAATAATTAATTTAAAATGACCATATTTAATTATTAAAATAATTGCTTGTTTATCAACAACTTTAGCATTTTATTCATTACATTTTGAAGTTCTCAGAAGCCAAGTTATGTTATATTCCTTAAGATTTATTTATGCAAGTTTGAAGTATCAATGATCTAAACACAGTTTTGTTTGCATATTTTCAGGATGTAGATATGTATATATGTATATATACACACTACCGTTCAAAAGTTTGGGGTCACCCAAACAATTTTGTGGAATAGCCTTCATTTCTAAGAACAAGAATAGACTGTCGAGTTTCAGATGAAAGTTCTCTTTTTCTGGCCATTTTGAGCGTTTAATTGACCCCACAAATGTGATGCTCCAGAAACTCAATCTGCTGAAAGGAAGGTCAGTTTTGTAGCTTCTGTAACGAGCTAAACTGTTTTCAGATGTGTGAACATGATTGCACAAGGGTTTTCTAATCATCCATTAGCCTTCTGAGCCAATGAGCAAACACATTGTACCATTAGAACACTGGAGTGATAGTTGCTGGACATGGGCCTCTAAACACCTATGTAGATATTGCACCAAAAACCAGACATTTGCAGCTAGAATAGTCATTTACCACATTAGCAATGTATAGAGTGTATTTCTTTAAAGTTAAGACTAGTTTAAAGTTATCTTCATTGAAAAGTACAGTGCTTTTCCTTCAAAAATAAGGACATTTCAATGTGACCCCAAACTTTTGAACGGTAGTGTATATATACTATATATATATATATATATATATATATTAGGGCTGCAACTAACGATTAATTTGATAATCGATTAATATGTCGATTATTACTTCGATTAATCGATTAATAATCGGATAAAAGAGACAAACTACATTTCTATCCTATCCAGTATTTTATTGAAAAAAAACAGCATACTGGCACCATACTTATTTTGATTATTGTTTCTCAGCTGTTTGTACATGTTGCAGTTCATAAATAAAGGTTTATTAAAAATTAAAAAAAAAAAAAAAATAAATAATTTTTTTTTTTTTTTTTTAAATAAAAAAATAAAAACCTCTGCGCATGCGCATAGCATAGATCCAACGAATCGATGACTAAATTAATCAGCAACTATTTTAATAATCGATTTTAATCGATTTAATCGATTAGTTGTTGCAGCCCTAATATATATATATATATATATATATATATATATATATATATATATATATATATATATATATATATATATATATATATATATATATATATATATATATATATATATATGAAATACTTGACTTGGTGAATTCTAGCTGTCAATATACTCCTCCCCTCTTAACCACGCCCCTGCCCCACCGTTGACCACGCCCCCCGCCCCCACCCTCCACCCCCCGAAATCGGAGGTCTCAAGGTTGGCAAGTATGCCCCTGAGGCTGACTCACCGAACCCCTAGGGTTCGATCGAACCCAGGTTAAGAACCAGTGAGCGATGTCCCCATTAAGTAAGCATTGCCAGAACACACACACACACACACACACACACACACACACACACACACACACACACACACACACACACACACACACACACACACACACACACACACACACACACACACACACACACACACACGTGCAAGCACGTTATTGCTTGCTGGCGAGAGATATTCCACTGAGGGGGAGGGACAAGGTGTGCGGAGATGGGCCATGGGAATGGCAGAAAGTGTGTTAGGGGCTTTATCTTTCCAAATTAAACTCTCGCTCTATGACTGCTCTTTCACACAGGCGGGCGTTGAACACACCGCAATCTCTGACCCCGCTCGCCAGGCCTACCAAAACACGCACACACGCGGCATTCATACTCACGTGTAAGTGCGGTGCGTACAAATCCCCCATAGACGTTTACATTTATACGTCTTTCAGGACTAAAAATAAATGACCACGGGGACCGTGCCTAAAATAACTAGACACACTCACATGCATAAACATATGATTTTTATACATGCGCGCGCACGGCCGCCAAGCAAAATCCCCGTAGCACTCAGGGGCCCCGGGGGATTCGGAGCATCCAAATGAAACAGCGAGTGATGGGCAGGATGTGACGTGCCAAGCAGGTACACATAATAACGCACACGCTGAATCTGCAAAAGGCCGTGATTCATAACAACTCTCCACAGCAAGACACAAAGAACCTTTTCAATTAAAATTGTTGTCATATATGATTGTCGGGCTGTCAAAGTTAACACGATAACAACACGTAAAGTATTAGTTCCTTTAAAGTACCAGTATAATGGAAAAACTAGTTGACATTATATCAGTGGTTCTTAACCTGGGTTCGATCGAACTCTAGGGGTTCGGTGAGTCGGGCTCAGACTCTTTGTGTAAATAAAAACTTCTCCCTATCGGAGTATTACGGATACGGCAACAGCTGACTGATTTGCAGGTGTGTAATTTGTTGTGAGTTTATGCACTGTGTTGGTTTTGTTCTTTGAACAAGGTGATGTTCATGCACGGTTCATTTTGTGCACCAGTAATAAAACATGGTAACACTTTAGTATGGGGAACATATTCACCATTAATTACTTGCTTATTAACGTGCAAATTAGTAACATATTGGCTCTTAACTAGTCATTATTAAGTACTTATTAATGCCTTATTCGGCATGGCCTTATTATAACCCTAACCCTCTAACCCAGGGGTGTCCAAACTTTTTCCACTGAGGGCCGCATTCTGAAAAATCAAAGCTAGCGGGGGCCATTTTGACATTTTTTATTTTAAAAACCAAGACAATATATGTATAAAAAATATACATTTAGGTAGGCTGACCATATTCTGAAATCCCAAAAAGAGGACACATATATGCGTGCCAAGGCGGGCAGTACGCCAAGGCCGGGACTAGGTGAAAATTTACCAATGATACTCGAACTTTCTTTATAAATAATATATTTTTTTAAATAAAGCATTTTGTCTCCTCTGTTGACAGCAGTGTTGGCGCTAGGAATTTTCAAAATGGGGTCCCAGGGACCCCATCAAGTCATAAAAATGGGGTCCCAAAGTAAATTTTTTGGGTCCCACTTTTTTGTAAGCGTTTTGAAAACAAATTATAAATGTATGCATTATCCTGTTATATCTCACATTCTATATTGTGTTTTGGAAAAAGGTTGTCATAAACGTCACTTAATTCATTAAAAAAGACAATACAAAAGAAAACAAATGTGTATACATATGTAAATGTATTCAATTATAAACATTCATTCACTTTCTTCTTTCCTTCATGGATCTAAACTTTACCACTGCTGCTAGTTTTTTCTATGTTTTTATTTAATAAGTTGTAGGTGTATTTATTTCAGTATAAAAGTGTAAAAAGTGTTTTGCTTGGGTCATGAAATGATGATAATGGTGTGCCAGGGCATACATACATTTTATATTTAACGCTTAAATCTCTGGAGTCTACATCAACTTCACATCTATTCCTCATTTCAAAATGTTTTAGTTTTTTTTTATGTTGTTGTTTTTGTCTGTTTGTTTTCCGCCCTTTTTTGGCAAACAAAACTATGTTTTTTATGGCAAACACACAAAATATGCAAAATCTTCCACCAAAAATATTTTTCAAAGTGGAATATTTGATGTGAAGTAATCGGAACCTTTGATAGGTCAATAATTCATAACAACATAACAATGACCGTTTGAAAGAAAAAAAACAGCTTTGTTTTATTAGTCAACATTGCAACTTTTTCTAAATTACATTTCACCTTTAAGCTTTTTTATTTCACTTTTGTTATGTTTTTGTTAATTTTAATAGTATTTTTAGAATGTGCCGTGGGCCTTTAAAACATTAGCTGTGGGCCACAAATGGTAAAAAAAAAAAAAAATTTTTTTTTATAATCTGCGTCCTGATTTCAATGCGTTAAAAAGACACAAAAAGTGTGTTAACGCCAACACTGCTTGACAGTATAACAAAATAAGTCACACTTATATTCTGTAACATTCACAGTTTTGGAAAAAAAAGTGCAGAGGTAGAAATATTCAAAATAACCTCTTGTATATAATGTAAACATAAATAATGCATCAAAAGAAGTTAATTAAATTGAAACAAAAAACAGCAGGCGAGCTCTCGCCCTGCACAGCTGTTTTGTGCTTTGTAGTGTCGATATGGGCTTGTAGATTGTTGGCCCCTTTATTTGCCACAGATACATACGTTCCTGCTTTGCACACAGTGCATTCTGCTTTCCATGTGTCACGGCCAGGACGAAAACACGAATACTTTTCCCGCAAATCATCCGTGAAGTTGCATTTACGTTTAGGCATTTCTTGTTCTCATGTCTCTCTCCACTCACTAGCTCTCTCGCTCTGTGTCTCTGCCCCTCCCTCACGAATGTTGCTACGTGCGCGCACCTTCAGTTTTTTTTTTTAACACCTTCTTAACTTAACCCTGGACGTACATTGAAAATACATGCAACCCTAATTCAAAATGCCGGACATTTCAGGCATTTAAGAAACCCCGCCCGGACACCCCGGACACCCCCGCAAAAGAGGACGTGTCCGGGGAAAAGAGGACGTATGGTCAGCCTAATTTAGGCCTCCACTCAGGCTTGATCCTGGGGACCCCAAAGGGTTTTGGTCAAAAAAATATTAAAAATGTGTCATTATTCAGTATTATTATTTTTATTATTATTCAAGTTTTAAATCTCTAGATCAACATTAGGTCTATCTGTCAATATAACGGTTTTAAAGATTTAAGTTGTATGCTTTTGTTGTCAAAGAAAACCCTGTTTTTTTTATGGAAAAAATACAAAATATGCAATATTTTCACACAACAACATTTTTAAGTGGAATATTTGAGATTATATAATAATTGGAGCCTTAATAAGGTCAATAACTCATAACAACATTGATTTTAATTCATTATTATTTTTTGAGCAATGACACTTAAAAACAAATCACACTAAAATTATTGGGGATCCAAATAATTATAGTGTTAAAAAATAAATTCTATTTTTTTTTTACTGTTTACTTTTAACACAATAATCTCGAGATCAACTTCAGATCCATCCGTCAATTATACGTTTTATTGTTGTTTATGTTTTTCGTTTGTTCGTTTTAGGCCCTTCTTTATAAAAAAAACAGCTCCGTTTTTTATATGGCAAACACAAAATATGCAACATTTCCCCCCAAAATATCTCAGATGTGACGTAATTGGAGCCTTGAATAGGTCAATAATTCATAATGACGTTGAAGAAAGAAACAGCCTGCATGGCAGCTTTGTGTTATTAGAGTATACATTGCGACATTTTCTTGTTACATTTCACCTGTTTGCTCTTTTATACCACTTATCATGTTTTTAATTGTTTTCAATCGTATTTTTAAAATGTGCCGAGGGGCCGTTAAAAAATGACCTGCGGGCCACAAATGGCCCCAGGGCCGCACTTTGGACACACCTGCTCTAACCCTAACCCTAACCTTAACCAAATAACTCTAAATTAAGTCTTTGTTACTTAGAATATGTTCCCCATACTAAAGTGTTACCAAAAACATATAACTTTGTCTTGAATTTGAAAAAAAACCATCATTTTATTTTTCACTAAACAGGTGAATGCGCATATGAAACTGGTGGGGTTCGGTACCTCCAACAAGGTTAAGAACCGCTGCATTATATGCTTAATTAAACCATATCCAATTGTGTTTACAATCCGCAAAGTATGGGAAAATACCGTCGACACATCGCAAAATGCCACAATTCCGCTCCAAATATCTTCAGCAATTTCCATAGATTCGGGGTCGGATGACGTCACTCTGACCATATCATCAGATCAGTCATACTGGAAATGCATAAAAATTGGGATGTCTATAATTCACAATCCTTATGTAAGACAAGAACACATACATTTGGCTTTTTTTATGCATTTAAAATCATAAACAAATAGCCAAAAACTGAGTCACCAGGTCGAGGGTCCTATATTGCGCCCAAAGGGCCGTGATTCATAACAACGCTCCACAGCAAGACACAAAGGCCTTTTTCAGTTTAGATTTTTGTAATACCCAGATTGTATCCTGATTGCTTTTTATTAGGGCTGTCAAAGTTAACACGATAACAACACGTAAACTATAAGTTCCTTTAACGTACCAGTATAATGGAAAAACAAGTTGACATTATATGCTTAATTAAACCATATCCAATTGTATCTAAAGTACCGTATTAAGGCGCACTTAAAATCCTTTCATTTTCTCAAAACTAGACAGTGCGCCTTATAACCCTAATGTACGGAATCATTTTGGTTGTGCTTACCGACCTCGAAGCTATTTTATTTGGTACTGTACTCTGTCTCAAAGTGTTAACATGTGCTCAATGTTTCCTTACCATTATTACCATGGTTGGTATATTCATTATTTCTACATTGTTGATACAAATTATTGTTACAGTGTAATAATTATTGTTACCTGTGGTAATGCCACTATGATACAACATCTGTATTATAATCCTTGAACAAAGTAAGAGTGAAACTCATGTGAATAATCACTGAATGGAGAACTGGGGGTGGGATTAAATAAATTACCTTCTTCCCACTCCCTTTCAGGCAAAACTGGCCAATCATGCATTACATACTATACATTAACTTTGCACTATATTAATTAGCACTATATTGATTTATATTATTATGTGTTGTCAACTTTGTACTTTTTTATGCCATTGCCTGAAATAAATAAATAATTGAAAAAAAATAAAAATGAAAATGGTACATGGTGGAATGATAAGCGTGACCAGTAGATGGCAGTCACACATAAGAGACTCGTGTAGACTGAACTATGACTCAAGTAAACAACACCAAAATATTATATGTTCCATTGAAAATATAGAACATTACACACGGCGCTCAAAAATCTATCAAAATGTTTTAGTACGACTTTGGTAAGCTATGAAGCCGCACCGCTTGATGGATTGTACTGTGCTTCAACATACGAGTATTATTATGGTGTGTGTATAAGGTAAGACATATTATCTGGCGTTTTGTTTCGCAATATCATGCAAAAGAGACTTTTCTTACCTTTTGGTACCTGCTGATCTGTATTTGGGATCTGCATAAGTCCTGAAAATTTGCCTTTGTAGTCCGTGGCGACGCCGTAGCCGATAAGCTTGTTCTTTTTCTCTATCTTCTTGTTATGGGACATTCATCCTCCGCTGTTGCCATTTCTAATATAAAGTAGTGTAAAGTTCTTACTTATATCTGTCAGTAAACTCGCCATGAAAGCGCTAAAACATACCGGTGTAGTGAGTCTACAGTATCCACCCAAGGAACTTTAGTCGGATGGTTTTTCACAGGTCACATTTCCGGCATTGTTGTTGCACTAGTGAACCACGGATGAGGAGATGCTGCTCCGTTATTGATTGAAGTAAAGTCTGAATGTCATTAAAAGACGCTGCCAAAGGTGAGCCACGTAAATAAGACCGCCCACAAAAACGGCGCATCCTGAAGCGACTGTCAGAAAGCGGCTTGAAGATGATGTGTAAAACATCATCTATGCAACATTTTGACCAAAGAACCACCATTACATGTTATGTAGACCAGTGTTTTTCAACCTTTTTTGAGCCAAGGCACATTTTTTGCGTTGAAAAAATGCGGAGGCACACCACCAGCAGAAATAATTAAAAAAACGAAACTCAGTTTACAGTAAAAAGTTGTTGTCGCAATTGTTGGATATGACTTTAAACCATAACCAAGCATGCATCACTATAGCTCTTGTCTCAAAGTAGGTGTACTGTCACCACCTGTCACATCAGACCCTCACTTATTTTGACTTTTTTGCTGTTTTCCTGTGTGTAGTGTTTTAGTTCTTGTCTTGCACTCCTATTTTGGTGGCTTTTTCCTCTTTTTTTTGGTATTTTCCTGTAGCAGTTTCATGTCTTCCTTTGAGCGATATTTCCCGCATCTACTTTGTTTTAGCAATCAAGAATATGTCAGTTGTTTTTATCCTTCTTTGTGGGGACATTGTTGATTGTCATGTCATGTTCGGATGTACATTGTGGACGCCGTCTTTGCTCCACAGTAAGTTTTTGCTGTCGTCCAGCATTCTGTTTTTGTTTACTTTGTAGCCCGTTCGGTTTTAGTTTCGTTCTGCATAGCCTTCCCTAAGCTTCAATGCCTTTTCTTAGGGGCACTCACCTTTTGTTGATTTTTGGTTTAAGCATTAGACACCTTTTTACCTGCACACTGCCTACTGATATGGAAGAGTATTACACGGTTACCGACACTCAACAACAACACATCATTTGCAGACTATAATTACTGGTTTGCAAAAAATATTTTTAACCCAAATAAGTGAAATTAGATAATCTCCCACGGCACACCAGACTGTATCTCACAGTGGTTGAAAAACACTTATGTAGACCACAAGGAAGTGTTTTCCATTTAGAAAAAAGTTATAATAATATGACTCCTTTAATGCGCCTTATAATCTGGTGCGATTTATATGTGAAAACAGATCGAAAATAGACCATTCATCAGCAGTGCGCTTTATAATCTGGTGCACTCTATAGTTGTGAAAATACCATAAATAGTTTATGCTCTAACTATGACTAATATTTGATTCATTGATAATAATCCTGCCTTGCTGAAAGGTCAGGTACCAATTAACCTTGATTAAAAAAAACTGTAGTCATGTTTACGGACAGCTCAATTACTTGCGTTTATTTGCTATTAGAGGGTGGTCTCGGAACATAACCCCGATAATATCGGACTGCCGATATTATCGGCCGATAAATGCTTTAAAATGTAATATCGGAAATTATCGGTATCGGTTTCAAAAAGTAAAATGTATGACTTTTTAAAACGCCGCTGTACGGAGTGGTACACGGACGTAGGGAGAAGTACAGAGTGCCAATAAACCTTAAAGGCACTGCCTCTGCGTGCCAGCCCAGTCACATAATATCTACGGCTTTTCACACACACAAGTGAATGCAACGCATACTTGGTCAACAACCATACAGGTCACACTGAGGGTAGTCAAGTCAAGTCAAGTCAAGTCAACTTTATTTATATAGCACATTTTCAACAACTTTTTAGATTGCACCAAAGTGCTTTACAGGTTAAAAAAGCATGGAGCAAACAAAAAACAAAACAAAAACAAAAAACAAAAAAAAAACCAACAACAAAAAAAAAACAACTAAGCAAAACAAAAAAAACAAACAAAGAACATAAACAATGAGTGTGCTAAACAAGATAATGCAAATGCAATACGGTAAAAGGGGTCGAATAAAAAGTTTTTAAAAAAATTTGCAGAATAAAAAAAAAATAAAAAAAATAAAAGTGCTACAAATTGAAAAATACAACTAAAGCGAAGGGGTGGGAGGGGGGGGGGGACTAGAAATGGTGGCCTAGTGGGCGGACTCAGCTCGGGTCAAAGGCCAGCGAGAAGAGGTAGGTCTTAAGGAGGGTAGCCGTACAAACAACTTTAACACTGTTACAAATATGCGCCACACTGTGAACCCACACCAAACAAGAATGACAAACACATTTCGGGAGAACATCCGCACCGTAACACAACATAAACACAACAGAACAAATACCCAGAAGCCCTTGCAGCACTAACTCTTCCGGGACGCTACAATATACACCCCCCGCTACTCCCCCCTCCCCCTCAACCCCGCCCACCTCAACCTCCTCATGCTCATGTCCCAAATTCCAAGCTGCTGTTTTGAGGCATGCTAAAAAAAATAATGCACTTTGTGACTTCAATAATAAATATGGCAGTGCCATGTTGGCATTTTTTTTCCCATAACTTGAGTTGATTTATTTTGGAAAACCTTGTTACATTGTTTAATGCATCCAGCGGGGCATCGCAACAAAATTCGGCATAATAATGTGTTAATTCCACGACTGTATGTATCGGTATCGGTTGATATCGGAATTGGTAATTAAGAGTTGGACAATATCGGAATATCGGATATCGGCAAAAAAGCCATTATCGGACATCTCTACTAATAACGAGAATCCACTGTAGTCAGGTGGCTTTTTAAATCTTCAGTGATTCACTGGATGACCGATCATTCTAATCAGTGAAAAAAACAAAACAACTTGATATCAGCCCACCCAGATGTTAAAGAAATAAATGGCCCCGAAATTTGCTGTCCCTTACCTTGTTCAATCCCACAGCTGGGACCCGCAGTGAACAGAGGGGTAAAAGGAAGGCGTGCAGGCCGACGGAGGTGACGATGGCCATGCTGTGGGACAAAGGAGAACAGTGGATCCTTTAAGCCGGCGTGGCACAGACAGCAGGGTCAGTGTGTTTAGCCTTCGCCGTTTTTGCCGCCATTTCTCGTTCTCACTTTCTCACTCCCGGTCCCAAGTGCTGCTTCTCATTAGCGGGCCTATTTGTCTTGGCCAGCGCACAGTGGCATTCAACGGGGCCAGTAGCGGGAACCCGTACACACGTGCGCACACACAAACGCGCACAGTTTTTTTTTGTTTTGGCACTGGTCAGGTGCCACTTAGAGGAGCTTCCAAGCGTCAGTGAGCAGGGTTGTAGTTGTGGAGGAGCAAATAGGTCCCCCGGCAGGCACAAGACATCGATACGACGGTGATTATACGTACGTGTCCTTTAAAACGGACTTTGAAACGACGTTGCGAAATAGTTGTGTTCGTAAATTGAGTTGAATTTCAACGTTGGATCCATGTTGTTGGTTGGGAAATGACCTCATTTCAATGGTCAAATCAACATGTCAACCTGACATTAGGTACCAAAATGTATTTTGATACTTTTTGATATTTTTCGATACTTTTCTAAATAAAGAGGACCACAAAAAAATGTCATTATTAGCTTTATTTTAACAAAAAAAATCCTACGGTACATTAAACATATGTTTGTTACTGCAATTGAAGGACATTTTTTTTCTTAAATAAAATAGTAAACATACTAGACAACTTCCATCCATCCATCCATTTTCTACCGCTTGTCCCTTTTGGGGCCGCGGTGGGGGCTGGAGCCTATCTCAGCTGCATTCTGGCGGAAGGCGGGGTACACCCTGGACAAGTCGCCACCTCATCAACTTGTCTTTTAGTAGTAAGTAAGTAAACAAAGGCTCCTAATTAGTCTGCTGACATATAACATATTGTGTCATTTATATTCTATTATTTTGTCCAACTGTAAAAAATTATTATTAATCTGCTTGTTCCTTTACTGTTAATATCTGCTTATTTTCTGTTTCAACATGTTCTTTCTAAACTTCTGTTAAAATGTAATAATCACTCATTCTTCTGTTGTTTGATACTTTACATTAGTTTTGGATGATACCTGAAATTTAGGTATCGATCCGATACCAAGTAGTTACAGGATCATACGTTGGTCATATTCAAAGTCCTCATGTGTCCAGGGACATATTTACTGAGTTTATAAACATAGTATGAATTTAAAAAAAAAAGGAACAAAGATTTTGTGACGATAAAAAATATCGATGTATTCATAGTCATGACATGTCGGCGCGTCGTCATGCCCGTTGGGAACCGGTACTTTTCAAACAGAGTATAGTACCATTTTTAATTCATTAGTACCGCGATACTATACCAGTACCGGTATACCGTATAACCCTACCTGACATTGAATAAGTGTTGACCAAAAGCATGTTGCGTCAACGTTATAACGTTTCAACGTAATAACTAAAGTTCCTTGGGTGAATAATGTACACTCACTACACCGGTATGTTTTAGCGCTTTCATGGCGAGTTTACTGACAGATATAAGTAAGAACTTTACACTACTTTATATTAGAAATGGCAACAGCTGAGGATGAATGTCCCATAACAAGAAGATAGAGAAAAAGAAGAAGCTTATTGACTACGGACTACAAAGGCAGACACGCGCAATTTTTCAGGACTTATGCAGATCCTAAATACACATCAGCAGGTGCCAGAAGGTAAGAAAAGTCTCTTTCGCATAACATTGGGAAACAAAATGCCAAATAATATGTCTTACCTTATACACACCGAAATAACACTCGACAATCCATCAGGCGGTGCGTCTTCATAGCTTACCAAAGTCCTACTAAAACATTTTGATGGATTTTTGAGCGCCGTGTGTAATGTTCTATATTTTCAATGGAACATATAAAATGTTGGTGTTGTTTACTTGAGTCATATTGCAGTCTACGCATATCTCTTATGTGTGACTGCCATCTACTGGTCACACTTATCATTACACCACGTACCAAATAAAATTACTTTGAGGTCGGTAAGCAAAAACTGAATTATTCCGTACATCAGGTTCACTGGGTTATAAAGTGCCCTGTCAAGTTTTGAAAGAAAAAAAGGATTTTAAGTGCACATTATAGTCCGGTACTTGAAAGAAAACTGGTTTTGTTAAGCAAAATTCTACTCAAACATTTAATAAAGTCAAATACAAATAGGGCAACAAATGAAGAATCCAACACTCTAAAGCAAATCTGTACAGCAGCAATGGAAACTACATCAACAATAGGAAGTGCCTGAGTGTCTAGGCAGGAAAAATCTTTAAAAAAAAACAACAACAACAATTTAATCGATTAAGAATTGTTACAAATAGAGATGTCCGATGATATCGGACTGCCGATATTATCGGCCGATAAATGCTTTAAAATGCAATATCGGAAATTATCGGTATCGCTTTCAAAAAGTAAAATTTATGACTTTTTAAAACGCCGCTGTATACACGGACGTAGGGAGAAGTACAGAGCGCCAATAAACCTTAAAGGCACTGCCTTTGCGTGCCTGCCCAATCACATTCATAATAAGTGAATGCAAGGCATACTTGGTCAGCAGCCATACAGGTCACACTGAGGGTTGCCGTGTAAACAACTTTAACACTGTTACAAATATGTGCCACACTGTGAACCCACACCAAACAAGAATGACAAACACATTTCGGGAGAACATCCGCACCGTAAAACAACATAAACACAACAGAACAAATACCCAGAACCCCTTGCAGCACCAACTCTTCCGGGACGCTACGATATACACCCCCCGATACTACCCCCTCCCCCTAAACCCCGCCCACCTCAACCTCCTCATGCTCTCTCAGGGAGAGCATGTCCCAAATTCCAAGCTGCTGTTTTGAGGCATGTTAAAAAAAAAAAAGCACTTTGTGACTTCAATAATAAATATGGCAGTGCCATGTTGGCATTTTTTTTTTCCACAACTTGAGTTGATTTATTTTGGAAAACCTTGTTACATTGTTTAATGCATCCAGCGGGGCATCACAACAAAATTAGGCATAATAATGTGTTAATTCCACGACTGTGGGATTGGGGGTGCTCCACTAACCACGTTAAACCCAGATTCCGAACTAACAAAGGTCTTAACTCATTCTCTTTCTATGCCACATCAATGTGGAATGCGCTCCCAACAGGTATAAAAGAAAGGGCATCTCTATCCTCCTTCAAAACCGCTATAAAAGTTCACCTCCAGGCAGCTACAACCCTAAACTAACACCCTCCCCGGATTGCTAATAATCAAATGTAAACAATCAAATGCAGATTATTTTTCTTATGCCTTCTGATCTCTCTCTCTCTCTCTCTCTCTCTCTCTCTCTCTCTCTCTCTCTCTCTCTATGTCCACTACTTGATGTCCATATCCCCCCCCCCACCCCCCCCCCCCACCCCCCCTCCACACTCCTGATTGTAAATAATGTAAATAATTCAATGTGATTTTCTTGTGTGATGACTGTATTATGATGATAGTATATATGATAGTATATATCTGTATCATGAATCAATTTAAGTGGACCCCGACTTAAACAAGTTGAAAAACTTATTCGGGTGTTACCATTTAGTGGTCAATTGTACGGAATATGTACTTCACTGTGCAACCTACTAATAAAAGTCTCAATCAATAAAAGTCTCAATGGTAATTAAGAGTTGGACAATATCGGAATATCGGACATTGGCAAAAAAGCCATTATCGGACATCTCTAGTTACAAATAAGAATCGCGATTCATTCAAAAATCTTTTTCTTTTTTTGACACCCCTAATTGTTCCACTCATTTCCAAGAACAATATGGAAGGTTTCATCCCGTTTGAATAAAAAAAAAGTATGACTCACTTTGGGAGTTGAGGTAATACCGCATATAATTGTATTAACTTCCAGCATCCTTCTGTTCTCTAAAGCAAAAATCTCAATACACACACAGATGTGCGCACACAGACACACACACACACACACACACGTGAGCGCACACACAGGGCCAGTGTTTCTCATGTTTACGTTCCACTGAACACTGAAACCCGTTTAGTCTAGATAGAATCAATAATAACCCTTAAAGAGGTTGTCACAGCGAGGCTGCTCAAGCCCACAGTGGGCCAAGTCAGAGAAAACCTATGCCCCCACACACACACATGCACACACATACACACACACACACACACACACACACACACACACACACACACACACACACACACACACACATCTTTCCAGTGCACAACACACTCCCATTACTGTACACAGGCCTAACACACACTGCAGGAGACAAATGCAGCGTTCTCTTCTCTCAGCGAGTGCAATTTGGACCCCTCCTCTCCCCAATTTTCTGTCTGGAAAGCAGCAAGCATGCTCACAGTCGTGCGAGGCTTAAGTTTCCCTACACACACCTCAAATGTGACAAACAATACACGCATTCTCAGTACCTGACACATTGCACACATTGACATGCGGGCAGTATAAGACCTGACACACGCTTTATTTACCCGCCGTATGTTGCCAGTAGGCTTTATGTCAGTATGTTTCAAATCACAATCTGCTCGGTGAAGCAAAAGTTGTTTCCGTGACGACGCTAAATTCACCAGCTATGATAACGCATCTGATGAGGTCTCGACAGCCAACGTTGGCCAAACCACAGCGGATGGATTTGCATGACCAAAAACCACATGAAGCCTCTCCTGAGTGCACCTGCCTCAAAGCACACATTTGAAATTAAATTTAAAAAACACACACAAAAAAAGGAAAAGCACACATTTGGTAATGTTGCACCGCTGCTGACCAAATTTACTTTATGTATATATATATATATATTTATATATAAATATTTATATATATGTATACATATATTTATAGACATATACTGTGTATACACACATATACATATGTGTATATATATATATATATATATATATTATATATGTATGTGTATATACGTGTATAAATATATGTGTGTTTGTATATGGGTGTGTGTATATATATATATATATATATATATATATATATATATATATATATATATATATATATATATATATAAAATAGATTCACATCCGAATAGCGATTCCTAGTCATTCCAGTCCATAATAAAAAAAAATACAAACACAAAAAATATATATGTGTGTGTGTGTGTGTATATATATATATATATGTGTATATGTATGTATGTATATATATACAGTATATATGTATATATATATGTATGTATGTATATGAATATAACTATCTATATGTATATATGTGTATATATATGTAAATGTGTGTATATATATATATATATATATATATATATATATATATATATATATATATATATATATATATATATATATATATATATATATATATATATATATATATATATATATATATATGTATATACATATATATATATATATATATATATATATATATATATATATATATATATATATATATATATATATATATATATATATATATATATATATATATATATCTATGTATATGTGTATATATACACATGTATATATATATGTATATACGTATATATATAAATAAATAAATAAATGGGTTGTACTTGTATAGCGCTTTTCTACCTTCAAGGTACTCAAAGCGCTTTGACAGTATTTCCACACACATATATATATCATATATATATATATATATATATAATATGGGCGGCATGGCGTAGTGGGTAGAGCGCCCGTGTCAGAAACCTGAGGGTTGCAGGTTCGCTCCCCGCCTCTTACCATGCCGTTGTGTCCTTGGGCAGGACACTTCACCCTTGCCCCCGGTGCCGCTCACACCGGTGATTGAATGTTGAATGAATGATAGGTGGTGGTCGGAGGGGCCGTAG
>NC_084731.1:19663062-19683062 GCF_033978785.1 Entelurus aequoreus | reverse complement strand
TCAAACTTTATTTATAAAGTGCTTTTCATACATAAAAGAAATGCAAGTTAAAAACAATACCCCAGTGACCCATATCCCCTATTATCACATACGTATGCATGGACACACACACACACACACACACACACACACACACACACACACACACACACACACACACACACACACACACACACACACACACACACACACACACACACACACACACACACACACACACACACACACACACACACACACACACACACACACACATGCAACTATATGGACCAATGATTGCATGGCTGAGTACAGAGGAGACATGTGAGTAAACACTATCACAGGAGCCATCTGCACCAGGATGAGCCCCCCACAACCCCTGAGACAGATGGCTCACCTGAGTAACGTTGGAAAATAAAAATAATACAACTTGTAAAATAGTAAGAATCATGAGTAGAGATAAATAATAAAATACAAGTAAGACATATGAAGATTAATAGAAAAAAAAAAGATACAAATAAAATGAATATACAGTAAATAAATAGAACTAAATACAATCTTGCATAACTAATAGAATAACAAATAAAATACAAATGACTTCAACAAAATAATTATTTTCAGATAAAAGCCAAATCAAAAAGTTCACAATCCTTATGAAAGACATGACGACAGACGGATTTTTATAAACATTTTTTTTAAAGCATTATAAATAATAAATAAATGTAAATAAAAGTCCTCTTACAGCGGAGCGATTGGGAGCTCCACTATTTCGCCCATAAAATCCAATAAAGAACCATTTAAAAGGCGCCATAAATACTCCGTTTACATTTCGTAACTTGAATATTAACCAAGTATTAGTGACACTGTTATTATAAGCACTAACGCAGACAAATTATTTATAGTGGCTACGTGATCATGTCCTGTGTGCAGATGTCGAGTGGTCTGCTGTTTCCTCGCTTCCCTGCTCCTTGGAAGTTTATTCCAGATCATAAATCATGCATCTCACCTGGAAAGTAGCTGGCTGGTGATAAAATCTGACAAGTTGGGACACTTTGATTTAGGATCTGGAACTGGCGAGAACGACAGGAAAAGCACTTGTCCCCCCCCACCCCGTTTCTTTGCGAGGATTATGAGACTTTTTTTCAACTAAATGGGAATATATGAACATTTTTAGCAATCAACATCTTACTGACAGCAGACCTTGTACAGTAAGTGATGTTTTATTATGTTTGTTGGCTCTCATAAAGTCTGCAGTGAGTAATAATCAGTGATGAAGAAAAAAAAGCAAACATTGTGATGTGTTTTTAAATTATTGTGCTTAAAAAGACAAAAATACGTAAATATTAAATGTTATTATAAATGTGCATGTTACTACATTACATATATACTTACATCATGTTTATAAAACCCTAATGAAGGTGTTTGGACGTTTTTTCAAGAACTTTATAGGCCAAATTTTGACGGCTACACTTTTGATCTGATTTATTTAATATTTAGAATGCATTAAAAAAATCCATCTGTCGTCATGTCTCTCATAATGATTGTGAACGATAGGCAAAATTCCAAATAAAGTGCAGTTCCCCTTTAAGTTCCCCAGGAGATGGTCAGAGACACTCCTGCTTGCTTATAGGGAGTTGGTCCTTGTGTTGCCCAATGTGTGTTTGTTGTGCTGTCAATTTGATAGGACTGTGTGTTATTTCTAGTGGGATTCAAGATTACTGAAATATAGAACCTTTATTTAACCATATTAGAAAACCCATTGAGATCAAGATCTCTTTCACAAGGGTGACCTGGCCAAGAGGTCAACAGCACATGTCACAGAGCAGTTTCAAAATAAATACATTAAGACATACATTTTAAAATACATAAGAGAACTGTAAAACAACAGAGATTTACATCTTTAAAAACACAGGCACTGTGCAAACGTCTCTCGCTGTTTGTCCCTCAGGACAGAACGGAAGGCTCCAAATGGAAGTAGTTCTGTAAGTTTCAGTTTCGTCTGCAATTCATTCCATGCCATAGGGGCAGCAATGCCAAAAGCTCTTTTGCCAAATTCAGTCCGTACATGAGGAACAGTTAAAACATACAAATTGTTAGAACGTAATGCGTAAGAGCTGCTTTTTCTTTGTAACAGAGTACACAAGCATGGAGGTATTAAACCTAAAAGAGCCTTATAAATTAAAGTCAGCCAATGTGTGTATCTGCGTGCACTCAATGAAGATAAGTCTGACTTCATATACAGTTGACAATGGTGGGTGAGACTACGACAGCCAGTAACAAATCTTAGTGCTGAATGAAAAACAGTGTCCAAGGACTGGAGGCATTTAGATGAAGCACTAAAATAAAGCACGTCTCCATAATCAATTACAGGCAAGATAGTTGCTGTCACCAATTTCTTTCTGACTTTAAGAGAGAAGCAGTTTTTATTTCTAAAAAAGAAACCAAGCTTTACCCTAAGCTTAGAGACCAAGTTGTTAATATGGGCTTTAAATTAAAATCTCCTGATCAAGAGTAAAACCCAAGTACTTGTAATTTAAGACCTGCTCTATAGGGTTTCCATTTGATGTTACAATATTTGGAATATTTTCCAGTAGCACCCTTGAATGAGAGAAAACCATTACCTTGCTTTTATCTGAATTTAAAACCAATTTAAGATCAAATAAGCGAGCCTGGATGACATCAAAAGCAGCTTGTAAAAACTCAAAAGCCTGAGTGATGGAGGTTGAACAGCATTAAATAATGGTGTCGTCTGCATAAAAATGGTACATTGCATTTGACAAATTATTACAAAGATTATTTATGTAGATAGAAAATAAAATGGGCCCCAGCACTGAGCCTTGTGGAACGCCTTTGGTAATGTCCAGTAATGAAGAGGTGGTCCCAGCCACCTGTACACGTTGTGTTCTGCTGGAGAGATAGTCTGTGAACCAAGCAGCTGCATTTTTAGATAATCCAACGTGATGAAGGCTTGAATTAACAGACTGTGGTCTACTGTGTCAAATGCTTTTGACAAATCAATAAATAGGGCGACACAATATTTCTTGCCGTCTACAGCCTCTATTAAAATCATTGAAGACCTTAAGAGCAGCTGTAATAGTGCTATGCTGTTTTCTAAAACCAGATAATATAACTGATCGCTGCCTAGATATTTTTTATAGAATCAAAAAAATATAAAAAATTTGCAACACACACAGAAAATAAAGTCTCGGTTGCAATTATGTTTTTTTTGGTTGCACAGAAGCCTTTTTATTGGTTAGTATCGTACATCTCTAGTTTGTAAACAAACAAAATAAAGATTTTCAATAAAATAATTGAAAAAAGATTTGCAACCAAACTTTTTTTTGTTTGAAAGAATTTTGAATCCATTATTTTAGTTTGCAAACCTCCTTTTTTAATTCAAAATCCATTATTATTGGTTGCAAATCTTTTTTAAATTACAAATGTATTTTTTTAATTTTTTTATTTCAAATAATTTGGGGGGAATTGAACATTTTTATTAATTGTAGTACTAATTTCAAATCCATTATTTCTTTTTTGCAATTTTGTTTTGTTTTGTTTCAAATCTCTGAATTTTTCAGCAAATCCAATTTTTTTTTTTTACATTTCAAATCAATTTTTTTTTTTTGAAAACCTTTATAAATTTCAAATCCATTTTTGGTCGCAAATCTTTTTATTTTATTTTTTAAAATTTCAAATCCATTATTTTTGTTTACAAATCCTTTTTTTTTTAAAAATTTCAAATCCATTATTTTTGGTTGAAAAACTTTATAAATTTCAAATCCATTTTTTGGTTGCAAATTTTTTTATCGTAAACTTTTAAATCCATTATTTTTGTTTGCAAATCCTTTTTTCAAATTTAAAAGCCATTGTTTTTGTTTGCAAATATTTTAAGATTTCAAATCCATTTTCATGGTTGCAAATCATTTTTTTTGCAAATATTTTTTTTTACACTTAAAAATTATTTGTCTTTGCAAATATTAATTTTTTTTTTTTATATATATATATATATATATATATATATATATATATATATATATATATATATATATATATATATATATATATATATATATATATATATATATATATATATATATATATATATATATATATATATATATATATATATATATATATATATATATATATATATATATTTTTACAAATCTCTTTTTGTTTGCAATTTCTTGGTCATAATAAGTCATTATTGAGTTGCTGTTGCCTCTCACCATAAAATAAATGTAGAAATGTTAAGCAGAGAGGACATTCTCACTGTAATCTATGTCAGCATCTGTGGTGAGGTTGAGCATGAGCCCCCCTGATCCATGGCTCATTTACGCTGCCTGGTGGAGCGGTACTGCCCAGGCCTGTGTGCAGTCAAGGAATCACGCTCAGAGTAACATTGCCCGCATTGAGCCACTCGCTCAACGCACATTTGCACCACCTGTCCTGTTTAGTGATGAAGCTTTCACGTCAGACGCCTTGAACATTTGAACTTTTTTTTCTTGTGACGTAAATTTAAAAAAAGGGAAACGTTGATCAACTTACAGTACAGGCCAAAAGTTTGGACACACCTTCTCATTCAATGGGTTTTCTTTACTTTCATGACTATTTATATTGTAGATTGTCACTGAAGGCATCAAAACTATGATTGAACACATGTGGAGTTATGTACTTAACAAAAAAAGGTGAAATAACTGAAAACATGTTTTATATTCCAGTTTCTTCAAAATAGCCACCCTTTGCTCTGATTACTGCTTTGCACACGCTTGGCATTCTCTCGATGAGCTTCAAGAGGTATTTACCTGAAAGTGCTAGCATGGGCAGTCTGTGCCTCCATGGCAGTGACTGGAACTACGAGATGTGGCCGACGAAATAGTTAATAAATCGATTTAACCTGCTTTGGTGACTGTATCTCTCCTTGTAGGATTACATTATTTCACTTCATTGAATTGCTATTTATTATCACCCTGTACTAGTTGCTTTACTGTAATAGTAGACCTCTTCGGGCGCAGCCACCAGTTCCTCTTTAGGACCCCTATTAACCCTCTACGTGCTCTGCAATGGGCTTTACAGTAAATTTTTCGAAACAACGGCACATTGGTATTCTATTTTACGGCGATGTTTTTTATGTTATGTGGGGAGAGTGGGGAGGAAAAACTGGACATGTTCACCCCTGTCCCGAGTGCCCCCGACACTCATTCCCCGAAAAACACATGCACTCTAAATAGTTTCAGGTCAACGGGTTCTGATTTTTGTTAATTAACCATCCCATCCCTGCAGGCGTCAAACACACCCTCAGCAGCTTCTCGATATTTTCATGGATAAACGTTCGTCGTTTCTTTAAATTCTTTTTAGTCATCGGCTTTTTCTTCACACTCAGTTTCTTAAGACCCATGGTTGGCAAAACAAAGTTTTCACTCTCAACTACAAGCTAATGCTTGTTGTTTTGGTGCGAGCTTACAGGGTTCCCGGGGCCGTTGGCTTTTAATAGCACATGATATGTTCAGATGGATGTTTCTGCATAAATGTTCATGAGAACAACACACATCTGGGTGATGGTGTTCTTGTGATGCTCGTATTTCCTGGTTGACAGCTCAGTAACGGTGAAGGTGGTTCACGTTAGTCACAGTTTCTTTGGAGCTGCTTCAGACAGCCACGCTTGGCACATCACAACAGACCCCCCCGGACATTCGGCATATAAAAATGTACCTAAGTGTAATCACAACAACCATTTGTGGTATTTGTTTTCGTAATTTAGGCCTGTCAGATTAAATTTGGTAATCCAAATTAATGTATATATATATATATATATATTGTATCTATATGTATATATACTGTATCTATATGTATATATGCATATATTATGTATATATATATACTGTATCTATATACAGTATATATATATATATATATATATATATATATATATATATATATATATATATATATGTATATATATATTGTATCTATATGTATATATACTGTATCTATATGTATATATGCATGTATTATGTATAAATATATACTGTATCTATATACAGTATATATATATATATATATATATATATATATATATATATATATATATATATATATATATATATATATATATATATATATTGTATCTATATGTATATATACTGTATCTATATGTATATATGCATATATTATGTATATATATATACTGTATCTATATACAGTATATATATATATATATATATATATATATATATATATATATATATATATATATATATATATATATATATATATATATATATATGTATATATATATATTGTATCTATATGTATATATACTGTATCTATATGTATATATGCATGTATTATGTATAAATATATACTGTATCTATATACAGTATATATATACATATATATATATATATAAATATATATATATATATATATATATATATATATATATATATATATATATATATATATATACTGTATATATATATAAATATATTTACTGTATCTATATGTATATATATATATATATACACTGTATCTATATGTATATATGTATGTATTATCTATATATACTGTATATACAGTATATACACACACATATAAAATATAAATATATATACATATACACACACATATATATATAAACATATATGTATATATGTGTGTGTATATGTATATATACATATAAACACATATATATGTATATACTGTATGTGTGTGTATATGTATATATACACACATAATATATACATATACACACATATATACATACATACATAAGGACATTAACACATCCGACACATACATAGGATTAACTGAGGGAAAATTCAAAACCAGATGGAACAATCACAAGGCTTCTTTCAGATGCAAAAGTCTCCGGAACACTACAGAACTCAGCAAACACATTTGGAATCTCAAAGACAATAATGTTGAATACTCTATAACATGGCAAATTCTTGCATCCAGCACACCTTACAACAGTGGTAACAAAAGATGCAACCTATGCTTAAAAGAGAAACTGTTTATCATATACCGTCCAGACTTGTCATCCCTCAACAAGCGCAGCGAAATTGTATCAGCATGCCGTCACAGAAGGAAACACCTCCTAGGTAACACATGAGTCAATCACCACGCCCCCACGCCTGCCTGTACCCACCCGCTCTGTGCCCTATATAAACCATGGTATGTGAATGCTTCCATTAAAATCTCCTGAGGATTGAGGAAAACCCCTCATGAAACAGGCCTGTAGATATATATATATATATATATATATATATATATATATATATATATATATATATATATATATATATATATATATATATATATATATATATATATATATATATATATATATATATACATACGTACACACACACACACACACAACACACACATAAAAGTCATTGTAAATTCAGTTCCTAAAGTCTGGGCATATAATTTACAAATGTTTACATAAACGTTATTCAAAAAAGTTTAGTTAAATTAATAGTAAAATAACTCCCAAATTATACATTTATTTTAAAACTACAAATAAAATACAACATAAACACAAAACTAAATAATAAGTAAAATATATCAGAATAATTGCAACTAAAAGTAACATTAATGATTGATATCATGCAGCAAAAATTTAATTAAATTACTAAGCAAATAATAAGTAATTGATTATTATTAAAAATAAAGGAAATTATGTTAAAATGACTAAAATACATTATATATCAATTGTAAATACAAATATATTGAAATAAATACAATAAAAGGGAACTACAACTGTTATTGTAAATGAATAATTTGATCACGTATGCATTTTTGCAAGGGTCCACACTTTAGGGACACCATGTACAAGACCATTCAAATGCAGCCACTAAGTAAACCGCAAAGATTGTAACTCATTGCCTGGAGAGAATTTACAAAGCTCACCAGTACAAATTGCTGACTGTCTGCAGTGTCATAGAGGGGCAGAGTTGGCGGGTTGGTGGGTAAAAGCCAGATGGGTCGTCCGACAATGAAATGTGAGGAGGCCCATTAAGCAAATTAACTGATGAAGTCATTTGATGCTGGAGTGTAAAACCGGCACCTTAAAGGCGAAACAGCACTCATTGGGTCTGAGGTTTAAAACCACTCACACATTCTCATAGACCAGACCTGGGCAAATTAAGGCCCGGGGGTTGCATGCGGCACGTTAAATTTTTCAATCTGGCCCGCCGGACATTACCAAATAACTTTTTTTAGAGCTTTAAGATGGAAAGTGTAGCTGCCATTATGATGTGCAGTGATGTTTTCTAATTACCGTAAGTCTTGAACTATACAAAGTATTTCAATGGTTGGAATCTGCGCTTTTGCATGATATACTAGTTACTATGGTAATCTAATTAGTTACTATGGTAATCTAATTAGCTACTACGGTAATCTAATTAGTTACTATGGTAATCTAAGTCACAGCAGCTCAGACGAGGCACCAAGCAGTGTGGGTGGGGAGCGTTTCCACAGAGTTCTTCCAGAGCGGCCAGCCTTAAATGCGGGTCTTAGGGAGGAAGGAGATTTTTACCCCCAAAGTTCTAAAGCTTAGTAATGTATCAGATGTATCAGATTGTAGGTGGGTTTTGTTTTACCCTTCGCGTTCATATTTCGCTGTGTTTGTTGCATTTTTGTTGCGTTTCGCTTGATTGTAAAATATGTCGGTCGAGAGGGGGTGTGACGTTCACATGTTGTCAATATTCAGTGTTTTATCCTTCATAGTTAATATTGTAAATCCTACATTCTTTATTATCATGTACATTCTGGGTGTCTCATCCAGTAAAAAAAAGTGAAATTCCAATCCGTTTTTTAAGGCCGTCTGTCATAACGTTTTTAGCACTCAATCAGACATTATTGTGAGGTTTTGTATTAGTGTTCCTAAAAATAGGACCAAAGCACCACGTACTGTACAGCAGATTTTCACAAAATAATTTGGAAAGTATACGAAAAAGAAGACATAATGAGCCTTTTCGAGCACATTAAAGCAAAATTGAACAAAAACAAAACAAAAACAATATATATATATATATATATATATATATATATATATATATATATATATATATATATATATATATATATTAGGGCTGCAACTAACGATTAATTTGATAATCGATTAATCTGTCGATTATTACTTCGATCAATCGATTAATAATCGGATAAAAGAGACAAACTACATTTCTATCCTTTCCAGTATTTTATTGGAAAAAAAACAGCATACTGGCACCATACTTATTTTGATTATTGTTTCTCAGCTGTTTGTACATGTTGCAGTTTATAAATAAAGGTTTATTTAAAAAAAAAAAAAAAAAAAAGCCTTTGCGCATGCGCATAGCATAGATCCAACGAATCGATGACTAAATTAATCGGCAACTATTTTTATAATCGATTTTAATCGATTTAATCGATTAGTTGTTGCAGCCCTAATATATATATATATTTGGTAACACTTTAGTATGGGGAACATATTCACCATTAATTAGTTGCTTATTAACATGCAAATTAGTAACATATTGGCCTTTAATTAGTCATTATTAAGTACTTATTAATGCCTTATTCTGTATGGCCTTATTTTACAACCAGTAAGCCATTAACTAAGAGTCTTCCCTCAATAACCTCAGAATTATTGCTTATTAGTAACCCTAACCCTAAACCTAACCCTAACCCTAACCCTAACCCTAACCCTTATATGTTCCCCTAGTGTCCAAATAACTCTAAATTAAGTATTTGTTACTTAGAATATGTTCCTCATACTAAAGTGTTACCATATATTTCCCCCACCTTTTTCCATTTTCATACATTTTTTAAAAAGCTCCTGGGAGCCACCAGGGCGGCGCTATAGAGCCGCAAGCGGGTTTCCGACTCCCGGTATAGGTCATAAAAACATAAAAAAATACAAATGTTAAACTTTATATGTATACAGTATATGTATATTGTATTTTTCGGACTATAAGTCGCTCCGGAGTATAAATCGCACTGGCCGAAAATGCATAATAAAGAAGGAAAAAAAACATATATAAGTCGCACTGGAGTATAAGTCGCATTTTTTGGGGAAATGTATTTGATAAAACCCAACACCAAGAATAGACATTTGAAAGGCAATTTAAAATTAAAGCTGCAAGCAGCTTTGGTCGGGCCCGCATATTTGGCAGGTGCTAGTTGCTGAAGGATGTCAATCTATGAAATGTAGGTCTAAGTGAGACCTACATAGAGGTTTTTGTTTCATGTCTCTAAGACGTTCCTACCGGAAGTTACAAGCAGTTTTGTCTGTGTTTTCCTCTGAGGAGCAGTTTTGTCTGTGTTTTATTAAAAAATTGCGCTAGAGCGCAATTTTGAGTTTTGGGGTTCGATTTTTTATTAAATCGCAAATTCCACCAGTCCTGATGTGTGTGAAAAGTTTGGTGAGTTTTGAAGTATTTTAAGGGGGTCAAATTACAGCTCAAAGAGGCAAAAATTAGTGTTTTTAGTACAATTTGGTCTTGAAGGGGGATTTTCCAACTTCCTGTTGGTTTTTGCCCGAGGATGTTAAATTATGAAATGTAGGTCTAAGTGAGACCTACATAGAGGTTTTTCTTTTATGTCTCTACGACCTTCCTAGTGCGAGTTAGAGGCAGTTTGTTTTTGTTTTTTCCTGGGGGGCGCTAGAGCGCAATTTTGAGTTTTGGGGTTTGTTTTTTTAATTAGATGGCAATTTTCGCAGACCTGTGTGTGTCAAATATGGTGAGTTTTGAAGCATGTTAAGTGGGTCAAATTGCAGCTCGAAGAGGCGGCCGGTATAATAATAATAATAATAATAATAATAATAATAATAATAATAATAATAATAATAATAAAAATAATAAAACCTTACAATTTCAATAGAGTCCTCTGTCCCTGTACAAAGGACTCCCTGTGGGAGTCCTTTATACAGGTCCATGCGGGCCCTAATAAATAAAGAATAGTGAACAACAGGCTGAATAAGTGTACGTTATATGAGGCATAAATAACCAACTGAGAACGTGCCTGGTATGTTAACGTAACATATTATGGTAAGAGTCATTCAAATAACTATAACATATAGAACATGCTATATGTTTACCAAACAATATGTCACTCCTAATCGCTAAATCCCATGAAATCTTATACGTCTAGTCCAGGGGTCACCAACCTTTTTGAAAGCAAGAGCTACTTCTTGGGTACTGATTAATGCGAAGGGCTACCAGTTTGATACACACTTAAATAAATTGCCAGAAATAGCCAATTTGCTCAATTTACCTTTAACTCTATGTTATTATTAATAATTAATGATATTTACACTTAATTGAACGGTTTAAAAGAGGAGAAAACACAAAAAAAAATGACAATTAAATTTTGAAACATAGTTTATCTTCAATTTTGACTCTTTAAAATTCAAAATTCAACCAAAAAAAGAAGAGAAAAACTAGCTAATTCGAATCTTTTTTTTTTTTAAATTAAAAAAAGAATTTATGGAACATCATTAGTAATTTTTTCCTGATTAAGATTAATTTTAGAATTTTGATGACATGTTTTAAATAGGTTAAAATCCAATCTGCACTTTGTTAGAATATATAACAAATTGGACCAAGCTATATTTCTAACAAAGACAAATCATTATTTCTTCTAGATTTTCCAGAACAAAAATTTTAAAAGAAATTCAAAAGACTTTGAAGTACGATTAAAAATTGATTCTACAGATTTTCTAGATTTGCCAGAATAATTTTTTTGAATTTGAATCAAAACAAGTTTGAAGAAATATTTCACAAATATTCTTTGTCGAAAAAACAGAAGCGAAAATGAAGAATTAAATTAAAATGTATTAATTATTCTTTACAATAAAAATAAAAAAATTTACTTGAACATTGTCAGAATTGTCAGGAAAGAAGAGGAAGGAATTTAAAAGGTAAAAAGGTATATGTGTTTAAAAATCCTAAAATCATTTTTAAGGTTGTATTTTTTCTCTAAAATTGTCTTTCTGAAAGTTCTAAGAAGCAAAGTAAAAAAAAAAAAAGAATTTATTTAAACAAGTGAAGACCAAGTCTTTAAAATATTTTTTTGGATTTTGAAATTCTATTTGAGTTTTGTCTCTCTTAAAATTAAAAATGTCGGGCAAAGCGAGACCAGCTTGCTAGTAAATAAATAAAATTTAAAAAATAGAGGCTGCCATTTGAGCTATTTTTAGAACAGGCCAGCGGGCTACTCATCTGGTCCTCACGGGCTACCTGGTGCCCGCGGGCACCGCGTTGGTGACCCCTGGTCTAGTCTCTTACGTGAATGAGCTAAATAACATTATTTGATATTTTACGGTAATGTGTTAATAATTTCACACATAAGTCGCTCATGCGTACAAGTCGCACCCCCGGTCAAACTATGAAAAAAACTGCGACTTATAGTCCGAAAAATACGATACATAGATAGATAGATAGATAGATAGATAGAAAGATATACCGGCACCCAGACAAATTTTTTTCTCTAAATTTGGCCCCCCGAGTCAGAATAATTACCCAGGCCCGTCATAGCCTCTATATCCACAGTGTCATGCTCTAACTCAACAAGATAAACACCTTCACAACTCCATGAAATCATATGGCTCTCTGCCCAATATTTGTGGCTGCATATACTGTGGAAGCCTTCTTCACCACAACCCTACACACATTTTTTTTTCTAACATTCAGATGCAAACAAAATATTATTTCTACCAAAACTCTAAGAGGTGAAGTATTTTGACTCAGCGTCTGATGGTGGCGGAACTATCTTCCTGCCATCCCTCGGCCTTTTTATTTATTTTCAAACAAATGCCAGATTTTCAAAACATTTCCCGTCAAAGTTGATACGGGTTCAGCAAAACTCCGGCTGACTCAGCACTTTCTCTGCTCTCACTTTTTTTTTTAAGATAGATGGAGCAATCAAATTTGCAAGTGTTATTTATTTTATCTGCAATTCCTTCATTCATCGGTCCTGGCGATCAAATGCATGAAACTGAAAATGAGTGCAATCAGTAAATTGAACACAATCATGACAGGATCGCTTCTTAGATGTTTTGGGTGTAGGGTTGTCCCGAAACCAATATTTTGGTACCGGTGTATTTTTAAACAAAGGGGACCACAAAAAATGGCATTATTGGCTTTATTTTAACAAAAAATCTTACGGTACATTAAACATATGTTTCTTATTGCAAGTTTGTCCTTAAATAAAATAGTGAACATACAAGACAACTTGTATTTTAGTAGGACGTAAACAAACAAAGTCTCTTAATTAGACTGCTGACATATGTAGTAACATTATGTGTCATTTATCATTCAATTATTTTGTCAAAATTATAAGGGACAAGCTGTAAAAATGAATTATTAATCCACTTGTTCATTTACTGTTAATATCTACCTATTTTCCGTTTTAACATGTTCTATCTACACTTCTGTTAAAATGTAATAATCACTTATTCCTCTGTTGTTTGGATACTTTACATTAGTTTTGGATGATACCACAAATTTAGGTATCGATCCGATACCAAGTAGTTACAGGATCATACATTGATGATGTTTTGGGTGTAGGGTTGACCCGAAACCAATATTTTGGTACCGGTACCGGTTCCAAAATGTATTTCGATACTTTCCGATACCTTTCGATATTTTTCTAAACAAAGGGGACCACAAAAAAATGGCATTATTGGCTTTATTTTAACCAAAAATCTTACCGTGCACTAAACATATGTTTCTTAATGCAAGTTTGTCCTTAAATAAAATAGTGAACATACAAGACAACTTGTATTTTAGTAGTAAGTAAACAAACAAAGGGTCCTAATTAGTCTGCTGACATATGCAGTAACATATTCTGTCATTTATCATTGTATTATTTTTGCCAAAATTATAAGGGACAAGCTGTAAAAATTAATTATTAATCCACTTGTTAATTTACTGTTAATATCTACTTATTTTCCGTTTCAACATGTTCTATCTACACTTCTGTTAAAATGTAATAATCACTAATTCTTCTGTTGTTTGGATACTTTACATTAGTTTTGGATGATACCACAAATTTAGGTATCGATCCGATACCAAGTAGTTACAGGATCATACATTGATGATGTTTTGGGTGTAGGGTTGACCCGAAACCAATATTTTGGTACCGGTACCGGTTCCAAAATGTATTTCGATACATTTCGATACCTTTCGATATTTTTCTAAACAAAGGGGACCACAAAAAAATGGCATTATTGGCTTTATTTTAACAAACAATCTTAGGGTACATTAAACATATGTTTCTTATTGCAAGTTCGTCCTTAAATAAAATAGTGAACATACAAGACAACTTGTATTTTAGTAGGACGTAAACAAACAAAGTCTCTTAATTAGACTGCTGACATATGCAGTAACATTATGTGTCATTTATCATTCAATTATTTTGTCAAAATTATAAGGGACAAGCTGTAAAAATGAATTATTAATCCACTTGTTCATTTACTGTTAATATCTACTTATTTTCCGTTTTAACATGTTCTATCTACACTTCTGTTAAAATGTAATAAACACTTATTCTTCTGTTGTTTGGGTACTTTACATTAGTTTTGGATGATATCACAAATTTAGGTATCGATCCGATACCAAGTAGTTACAGGATCATACATTGATGATGTTTTGGGTGTAGGGTTGTCCCGAAATCAATATTTTGGTACCGGTACCGGTTCCAAAATGTATTTCGATACTTTTCGATACCTTTCGATATTTTTCTAAACAAAGGGGACCACAAAAAAAGGGCATTATTGGCTTTATTTTAACCAAAAATCTTACCGTACACTAAACATATGTTTCTTAATGCAAGTTTGTCCTTAAATAAAATAGTGAACATACAAGACAACTTGTATTTTAGTAGTAAGTAAACAAACAAAGGGTCCTAATTAGTCTGCTGACATATGAAGTAACATATTCTGTCATTTATCATTGTATTATTTTTGCCAAAATTATAAGGGACAAGCTGTAAAAATTAATTATTAATCCACTTGTTCATTTACTGTTAATATCTACTTATTTTCCGTTTCAACATGTTCTATCTACACTTCTGTTAAAATGTAATAAACACTTATTCTTCTGTTGTTTGGATACTTTACATTAGTTTTGGATGATGCCACAAATTTAGGTATCGATCCGATACCAAGTAGTTACAGGATCATACATTGATGATGTTTTGGGTGTAGGGTTGACCCGAAACCAATATTTTGGTACCGGTACCGGTTCCAAAATGTATTTCGATACTTTTCGATACCTTTCGATATTTTTCTAAAGAAAGGGGACCACAAAAAAATGGCATTATTGGCTTTATTTGAACCAAAAATCTTACCGTACACTAAACATATGTTTCTTAATGCAAGTTTGTCCTTAAATAAAATAGTGAACATACAAGACAACTTGTATTTTAGTAGTAAGTAAACAAACAAAGGGTCCTAATTAGTCTGCTGACATATGCAGTAACCTACTGTGTCATTTATCATTGTATTATTTTGCCAAAATTATAAGGGACAAGCTGTAAAAATGAATTATTAATCCACTTGTTCATTTACTGTTAATATCGGGTTGTTTTCCGTTTCAACATGTTCTATCTACACTTCTGTTAAAATGTAATAAACACTTATTCTTCTGTTGTTTGGGTACTTTACATTAGTTTTGGATGATATCACAAATTTAGGTATCGATCCGATACCAAGTAGTTACAGGATCATACATTGATGATGTTTTGGGTGTAGGGTTGTCCCGAAATCAATATTTTGGTACCGGTACCGGTTCCAAAATGTATTTCGATACTTTTCGATACCTTTCGATATTTTTCTAAACAAAGGGGACCACAAAAAAAGGGCATTATTGGCTTTATTTTAACCAAAAATCTTACCATACACTAAACATATGTTTCTTAATGCAAGTTTGTCCTTAAATAAAATAGTGAACATACACGACAACTTGTCTTTTAGTAGTAAGTAAACAAACAAAGGGTCCTAATTAGTCTGCTGACATATGCAGTAACATATTCTGTCATTTATCATTCTATTATTTTTGCCAAAATTATAAGGGACAAGCTGTAAAAATTAATTATTAATCCACTTGTTCATTTACTGTTAATATCTACTTATTTTCCGTTTTAACATGTTCTATCTACACTTCTGTTAAAATGTAATAATCACTTATTCTTCTGTTGTTTGGGTACTTTACATTAGTTTTGGATGATATCACAAATTTAGGTATCGATCCGATACCAAGTAGTTACAGGATCATACATTGATGATGTTTTGGGTGTAGGGTTGTCCCGGAAGCAATATTTTGGTACCGGTACCGGTTCCAAAATGTATTTCGATACTTTTCGATACCTTTCGATATTTTTCTAAACAAAGGGGACCACAAAAAAAGGGCATTATTGGCTTTATTTTAACCAAAAATCTTACCGTACACTAAACATATGTTTCTTAATGCAAGTTTGTCCTTAAATAAAATAGTGAACATACAAGACAACTTGTATTTTAGTAGTAAGTAAACAAACAAAGGGTCCTAATTAGTCTGCTGACATATGCAGTAACATATTCTGTCATTTATCATTGTATTATTTTTGCCAAAATTATAAGGGACAAGCTGTAAAAATTAATTATTAATCCACTTGTTCATTTACTGTTAATATCGGGTTATTTTCCGTTGCAACATGTTCTATCTACACTTCTGTTAAAATGTAATAATCACTTATTCTTCTGTTGTTTGGATACCTTACATTAGTTTTGGATGATACCACAAATTTAGGTATCGATCCGATACCAAGTAGTTACAGGATCATACATTGATGATGTTTTGGGTGTAGGGTTGTCCCGAAACCAATATTTTGGTACCGGTACCGGTTCCAAAATGTATTTCGATACTTTTCGATACCTTTCGATATTTTTCTAAACAAAGAGGACCACAAAAAATGGCATTATTGGCTTTATTTTAACCAAAAATCTTACCGTACACTAAACATATGTCTCTTATTGTAATCAAAAAACTATTTTGTCCTTAAATAAAATAGTGAACATACGAGACAACTTGTCTTTTAGTAGTAAGTAAACAGACAAAGGCTCCTAATTAGTCTGTTGACGTATGCAGTAACATATCGTGTCATTTATCATTCTATTATTTTGTCAAAATTTTGAGGGACAAGCTGTAAAAATGAATTATTAATCCACTTGTTCATTTACTGCTTATTTTCCGTTTCAACATGTTCTATCTACACTTCTGTTAAAATGTAATAATCACTAATTCTTCTGTTGTTTGATACTTTACATTAGTTTTGGATGTTACCACACATTTAGGTATCAATCCGATACCAAGTAGTTACAGGATCATACATTGGTCATATTCAAAGTCCTCATGTGTCTAAGGACGTATTTCCTGAGTTTATAAACATAATATACATTTTAAAAAAAGGAATAAGGATACTGTGACGATAAAAAAAATCGATGTAATCATAGTAGTATCGACTAGATACGCTCTTGTACTTGGTATCATGACAGTGGATGTCAGGTGTAGATCCACCCTGTTACGTGCAGGTTTGTTCTCCCGGGATGCAAACAGACCACTCCGGACAGGACGTGCAGGTAGGAACATGATTAATTCTTCGAAACTCAAAAAAGTACCAAAAACCGAAAACAAGCTGAAGGAACAACGTGCCGATCGCACTGGGAGCAAACGCTAACACTTAGCAGAGACAAAAAGAGAAGGAATACTCACGTAACTGTAGAATAAGCAAACAAAGAAGCCAGGCCCACTGACCTGCAAAGGCAGGCTAAAATAATGCCTCTGATTAGTGCTCGGGGAACAGGTGAGCGTCCCGAACACCAATCAGAGGCAGGTGAAAATAATAAGCAACCATGGCAACCAAAACAAACTCGAGGGTACACAAAACAGGAACTGAGGGAGTCCAAAACTAACAGAAAATACCAAAACATGATCCGGGCCACGGATCATGACACACCCATGGCGTTTGTATACATTCCGGCGCGCTAGCTTGTGTTAGCGGTGACGCCGGTAAGCTATCGTATCCTCCTACGGTGTGTAGTGAAGCATGTTTAGCTATTCCTCGTCCTGCAGGGATGATACTTGTAAGAAACTCACTTTATTCGTCGCCATGGAGGCGAGGATTAGTGACTTAGAAGAAGCTAAAACACTGCCGACCAATGTTCCCTCTAAGGTGCGCGTCTGTGCAATTGCGCACTGCTCAAGCGTCCTCTGCGCACGGCAAATATATGCCACGCACAAAATCAATTAAAGAAATAAGCGCATAACAATTTTCGACACACGGACACGACAGAGAAAACAGTTTTCGTCATCATTGTTCAAATATTGTAACGTCTGTCGAGACGCTTTGAGGACATGAATTCCATCCATCACTTTACTGAGCAAAACTCTTTATTGTCGGCCATAAACACATCACCAAAACATTAGTAAAAAAAAAAGATATCTAGCAAAACTGGTCATTTTCTGCAGTACAAACCAGACCAAAAGCAACTTTGTTATATCAACAGCAGCCGCTCGCTCTTTCTCACTTGCGCCAACACATGCACATATGGCACTTAACCAGTGATGCGTTTACAGCCACACAAAAAGTCGGACAACTCCAACACCACACATAAAGTGTCATTCCAGGTCGTTACACTATGATTTACCAATCAAATGTGTGCTTATTCTAGTGTCATTTATTAGGAATCTTAATTGATAAATATTAACCATGAAATGCTGTTAGTATATTAAATAAATACTAATAAAAATATATTTTTTACAGGAAGTTGCAGGAATGTACACATGATCCCCTGCTTACATCTCATTGTGCAACATGTGAATGTTTTAATGGGAACTAAATGCAATGTCAAATGATTTCCAAAGCAGGACCTGTTTCAGTGTTATAGCCTTTAAATAGACCCCCCTTTTTTAGACCAGTTGATCTGCCGTTTCTTTTCTTCTCTCCTCTTCTCCCCTGTCCCTTGCGAGGGGGAGTTGCATAGGTCCGGTGGCCATGGATGAAGTGCTGGCTGTCCAGAGTCGGGACCCCGGGTGGACCACTAGCCTGTGCATCGGTTGGGGACATCTCTGCGCTGCTGACCCGTCTCCGCTCGGGATGGTTTCCTGTTGGCCCCGCTGTGGACTGGACTCCCGCTGATGTGTTGGATCCACTGTGGACTGGACTTTCACAATGTTATGTCAGACCCACTCGACATCCATTGCTTTCAGTCTCCCCTAGAGGGGGTGGGGGGGGGGGTTACCCACATATGCGGTCCTCTCCAAGGTTTCTCATAGTCATTCACCGACGTCCCACTGGGGTGAGTTTTTCCTTGCCCGTATGTGGGCTCTGTACCGAGGATGTCGTTGTGGCTTGTACAGCCCTTTGAGACACTTGTGATTTAGGGCTATATAAATAAATATTGATTGATTGATTGATGATGTTTCAGTGTTATAACTTCACCTTTATCGTCGTTTTTTTAGGCCAAAATGCGTCCGTTCTCCCTTTTCCGTCTACACACCGTGTCTGCTTGTAAGTACTCCGTGATTGTGCGCTGCCAAACATGCTCCTCTGCTCGTAAAACCAGCAATGTCACGACGTGACGATGCACCGGTACTTTTCAAACAGAGTATAGTACCATTTTTGATTCATTACTACCGCGATACTATACTAGCATACTGTACAAGCCTATTTGGGTGCATTAAGAAGTGAAAGTGAAACGTAATGTGGTCATCTATGCAAAGAAGACATTGGTTTGAGGGTTTAAGTGTTTAAAAGCCGTACATGTGCGCTCGTGTGTTTGTTGGCGCACAAACGACCACAGCTGCTCGTCATTTCTGCCTTTGCACGCATGGCCACCTGTTCTGAATAAAAGGGACGCCCTCCCCCCCCCCCCCCCCCTGCTCTTCATGCAGTTTACAGTAAGGCAATATTCAACATGAGGGCTGTGCTCCCCGCGTACGTCTCCGCTGTAAATCACGGAGCATCTGATGAGTGTGATAATATAT
>NC_084731.1:19563062-19658062 GCF_033978785.1 Entelurus aequoreus | reverse complement strand
ATTATTCACTGTTAAAAGCTCCGAGGGCAACCATAACTGCCATGTGGCAGCAGAGCAAATGGACTACCATTTCTTTTGAACAGTGTTCTGCAAAAATTTGCTACCCATGAACATGTTCTACAACCATAGCATTTAATGTGAAAAATGTTGATATAGTGTGGTTATTTTTAGCATTTTTTTTACATACCAGTAAACAAACCATAACCAAAAACAGTACAAACCTTGATTAACTTTGAATGCATGAATGGTTGTCTGTCCTGTATGGTGACAGAATGAATGTCAACAATAGGTATTTTGACAAGCTTATATAGAAATATTAATAAAAAATACAAAAGCAATTGTTTCACGACCTATTTTAGACATTTTCTAATTTAAAAAAAAAAAATCTAAATCTATTAGGGTGGTCTCCATACCAATATTTTGCTACCGGTACCGGTACCAAAATGTATTTCGATACTTTTCTAAATAAGTTTTTCGTAGTAAGTAAACAACATAAGTAAACAAACAAAGCCTCCTAATTAGTCTGCTGACATATGCAGTAACATATTGTGTCATTTCTCATTTTATTATTTTGTCAAAATTGATAAGGACAAGTGGTAGAGAATGGATTATTAATCTACTTGTTCATTTACTGTTAATATCTGCTCACTTTCTCTTTTAACATGTTCTATCTACACTTCTGTTAAAATGTAATAATCACTTATTCTTCTGTTGTTTGGATGCTTTACATTAGTTTTGGATGATGCCACAAATTTGTGTATCGATCCGATACCAAGTAGTTACAGGATCATACATTGGTCATATTCAAAGTCCTCATGTGTCCAGGGACGCATTTCCTGAGTTTATAAACATAATATACATTTTAAAAAAAGGAATAAGGATATTGTGACGATAAAAAATATCGATGTAATCATAGTAGTATCGACTAGATACGCTCTTGTACTTGGTATCATGACAGTGGATGTCAGGTGTAGATCCACCGGGATGCAAACAGACCACTCCGGACAGGACGTGCAGGTAGGAACATGATTTATTCTTCGAAACTCAAAAAAGTACCAAAAACCGAAAACAAGCTGAAGGAACAACGTGCCGATCGCACTGGGAGCAAACGCTAACACTTAGCAGAGGCAAAAAGAGAAGGAATACATTAGTTTTGGATGATGCCACAAATTTGTGTATCGATCCGATACCAAGTAGTTACAGGATCATACATTGGTCATATTCAAAGTCCTCATGTGTCCAGGGACGCATTTCCTGAGTTTATAAACATAATATGAATTTTTTAAAAAAGGAACTTTTTAGAGGCAGTATAGTACCGAATATGATTCATTATTATCGTGGTACTATACTAGTACAACCCTAAAACCTATTACTTATGTTGGATCGGATTACGCAACCGGTTGCATTCTCTAATGAAGCAACACACTTTCTCACAACACCGGCTCAACTTTGACAAGTGTAAACGCACCCTTTAAGTGTTAGAAAACCGGAGCGCCTTTTGTAAATTCCACATATTCACTCTCGCAATCATCGACCAAATATATGTCCACTTTTGTCCCAGCGCTGCCAAGTACGTAGAGACACAGAAAGCCATCCGTCGAGAGGCGGGAGTACAGGGGAACAATTCAAACAAACAAAAACATTCCAATGTGAACCTTTAAGATGTGAAGCAGAAATATTGCTCCACTAGAACCTCTGATGGAATAGAAATTGTAGTTAATTAAAAAGATAATTCTTTGCGTGTGTGTGGATGATTTATCTCAGCACCTAATGTCCCTATTTCCATCAAAAGGGTGGAGCCTGGGATACTTCTCCACATTTGTTAAGAGTGCATAGACACAGGTGTCGTAGGGATGAGTCAGGCAGTTTCCACACACACACACACACACACACACACACACACACACACACACACACACACACACACACACACACACACACACACACACACACACACACACACACACACACACACACACACACACGCACGCACGCACGCACACACACACACACACACACACACACACACACTCTTGTATTTCTGACCTTCTGGAGACCTCTGAAAAATGCCTACCCCTTTAGGACCACCCTTTCTAGACATATAAAGGTTTGTATTTACAACATTAATAATATATACATACTATGCAAATATAATAAAGGTTGTTGTGAAAAATGAGTTGGAATTTCACAAGAAAAAGGTGACCATTTCACAAGAAAAACATAGAATTTTGGCAGTATGCCACCTTCCGCCCGAATGCAGCTGAGATAGGCTCCAGCACCCACCCCGCGACCCCAAAAGGGACAAGCGGCAGAAAATGGATGGATGGATGATAATAAAAGTCGTAATTTTACTCAACGATAGTCAAAATTTTACAAGAAAAACTGAACATTTGTGCAATATTATGATAAAAGTTGGGATTTTAATCAATGACAGTCGCAGTTTTACAAGAATCAGCTTAACATTTTGACAATTTTATGAAAAGAGTCGTGAATTTACTCGACAAAAGTCGCAATTTTATAAGAAAACTTTAAAATTCTGGCAATATTATAATAATAGGAATGACAAAAGTCATAATTTTATACAAAAAATTTCACTATTTTATAAGAACAACAAAAAAATTGGCTATATTGTGATAAAAGTCAGAATTTTATATGACAAATGTCACCTTTTTGCATTAAAAAGTAATAATTTTACATAAAAAAAGTAATAATTTTATGAGAAAATATTGCAATATTACAGAAACAGAAATAATATGAGAATTTGTTCCCAATTTTATAAGAAAAAAGTTGACACATTGTGAGAAAATGACTGCTTTTCGTAAAAATAAAAATAAAAATCACATTTTTTGTTTGTAATTATTTTTTAATTTTCATTATTTACTTCGAGTTATTACAGCATGCCTCTATATACATACTTTTTAAAATTAAGTTTCGCCAGAGGGGGAGCACTTCAAATTTTTTTACACACACACACACACACACGCACACGCACACGCACACGCACACGCACACACAAACACACACTCGTATTTCTGACCTTCTGGAGACCTCTGAAAAATGCCTACCTCTTTAGGACCACCCTTTCTAGACATATAAAGGTGTGTATTTACAACATTAATAATATATACATACTGTGCAAATATAATAAAGGTTGTTGTGAAAAATGAGTTGGAATTTCACAAGAAAAAGGTGACCATTTCACAAGAAAAACATAGAATTTTGGCAGTATGCCACCTTCCGCCCGAATGCAGCTGAGATAGGCTCCAGCACCCCCCCGCCCCCGCGACCCCAAAAGGGACAAGGGGCAGAAAATGGATGGATGGATGATAATAAAAGTCGTAATTTTACTCAACGATAGTCAAAATTTTACAAGAAAAACTGAACATTTGTGCAATATTATGATAAAAGTTGGGATTTTAATCAATGACAGTCGCCGTTTTACAAGAATCAGCTTAACATTTTGACAATTTTATGAAAAGAGTCGTGAATTTACTCGACAAAAGTCGCAATTTTATAAGAAAACTTTAAAATTCTGGCAATATTATAATAATAGGAATGACAAAAGTCATAATTTTATACAAAAAATGTCACTATTTTATAAGAACAACAAAAAAATTGGCTATATTGTGATAAAAGTCAGAATTTTATATGACAAATGTCACCTTTTTTGCATTAAAAAGTAATAATTTTACATAAAAAAAGTAATAATTTTATGAGAAAATATTGCAATATTACAGAAACAGAAATAATATGAGAATTTGTTCCCAATTTTATAAGAAAAAAGTTGACACATTGTGAGAAAATGACTGCTTTTCGTAAAAAAAAAAAAAAAAAATCAAATTTTTTGTTTGTAATTATTTTTTAATTTTCATTATTTACTTCGAGTTATTACGGCATGCCTCTATATACATACTTTTTAAAATTAAGTTTCGCCAGAGGGGGAGCACTTCAAATTTTTTTACACACACACACACACACGCACACGCACACGCACGCGCACACGCACACGCACACGCACACACAAACACACACTCGTATTTCTGACCTTCTGGAGACCTCTGAAAAATGCCTACCTCTTTAGGACCACCCTTTCTAGACATATAAAGGTTTGTATTTACAACATTAATAATATATACATACTATGCAAATATAAAAAAAAAGCTTGTTGTGAAAAATGAGTTGGAATTTCACAAGAAAAAGGTCACCATTTCACAGGAAAAACTTAGAATTTTGGCAGTATGATAATAAAAGTCGTAATTTTACTCAACGATAGTAAAAATTTTACAAGAAAAACTGAACATTTGAGCAATATTATGATCAAAGTTACAATTTTACTCAATAACAGTCGCAATTTTACAAGAAAAACTTAAAATTTTGACAATTTTATGAAAAGAGTCGTAATTCTACTCGACAAAAGTCGCAATTTTATAAGAAAACTTTAAAATTTTGGCAATATTATAATAATAATCGGAATTTTACTTGGCAAAATTATGACAAAAGTCATAATTTTATTCAAAAAATGTCACTATTTTAAAAGAACAACAAAAAAATTGGCAATTGTGTGATAAAAGTCAGAATTTTATGACAAATGTCACCTTTTTGCATTAAAAGGTAATAATTTTACATAAAAATGTAATAATTTGATGACAAAATATTGCAATACAACAGAAACAGAAATAATATGAGAAATTGTTCCCAATTTTATAAGAAAAAAGTTGACACATTTTGAGAAAATGACTGCTTTTAGTAAAAAAAAAAAGTTTTTAATTTTTTGTTTGTAATTGGTTTTTAATCTTCATTATTTACTTCGAGTTATTCCCTATATTCCCTCTATATACATACTTTTTCAAATGAAGTTTGGCCAAAGGGGGCGAATTTCAATTTCTTACACACACTTGTTATTACATATGATGGCCAGAGGGGGAGCACTTCACATTTTTACACACACTTGTTATTTCATATGTTGACTTTTACAACCGACACACAGTCAATTTGAAAAATCCCTCCTTTTTGGGACCACCCTAATTTTGATAGATTTCCCCACCAGGGTTAAAAATGAGATCTCAATTTTTTTGTTTTTTTTTGTAACGTGCTTAAGGCCGATGACAAACGAGTCACGGACCACAGATGGCCCCTGTGCCACACTTTGGGCAACCCAGCTGTAGCAGCTAATTGTTAATTGGCCACTCTAGTCTTAGTACCGTAGTGTATTTGTTCATCCTACGGTCACGTATGGGACGCGGGTTGTCTTACGTCAGCACCGGAAGTCATAAAATCAGGTGGGTTTTTTCGGGGATGAATAGGGAAGTCCTTCTCTAGCTGCTGTCTTGTTTTATCATTTGTACCTGTCACTGTTTACTTTTGTATGCAAATCAAGTCAACAAAAAAATCCTGACTTTGGAGCAATGTTCACGGACTCTAGTATTTGGCTCTCTATTAGATGCAATGGTTTTCCGTATTGGGACCATGATTTTGGTCCTAACTTGTTCATATGAAAGGTACTTTTCCTTGTTGATGTCTCAAGAAGGGTAGAAATACATGAACACACACACACATGCACACGTGTTACACAAACATATCCATGCCTCTAATCACTCAAGTTAACACTGTGGCCTTGTCACTGGTCTGCACTTTCCGAGCACTCCTGTTATTATTAAATGTTATATTTTATCCTAACGCTCAGTATATATAACAGCATGCAGTTATGTTGTCGCGTTTATTCACTTTTTTAAATTAAATGAAGTTCATGCAGAACATTGTATTGAAATATACACCGAATCAATATGTCATTTTATAGGAGCAGCAAAACACATGACCTTTTTATTAATGGCAGAACATTTGCCAAAACCGGACTGAATTAAAAGGTTGGCCTGGTCTCTGCAAAGCTTTCACTCTTGATTAGTGTACTGACACTCACTGGATAAACACGGCGTTTATTGCCAGGTACTCACATGAATGACTGGATTTAAAAAAAAAAAAAAATCTCAATAAACAGTTATTATTCGTTATTTTTTTAGCAGTGTGGAATGTTACGTGTTATCAATATCACATTTTGATTGCGTGGAATTTTCATGTTGACTACACCAAATGTCGTGCTGTCGAGCAATTAAAAAGGAGAGTGATTAATTAATTATGATCTGTTCAGTTCAGTTCATTTATTTATTTTTTTGATTAAAAAAAATCATACAAAGGAAGAAAAGCAAAAATAAAACCATCAACATAACATTAAAGTACAAAACAAGTGAAGTTGGCACGTTGTGTAAATGGTAAATAAAAACAGAATACAATGATTTGCAAATCCTTTTCAACTTATATTCAATTGAATAGACTGCAAAGACAATATATTTTTAATGTTTGAACTGAGAAACTTAATTTTTTTTTTTTGCAAATAATCATTAACTTAGAATTTTGAAAATTCCAAGAAAATAAAACGTATTTGGTCCGAAGGACACGACGTCCACAGTTTCCGAAAACAATTTGAAATGTGGACTCGTCAGACCACGGAACACTTTTCCACTTTGCATCAGTCCATCTTAGATGATCTCGGGCCCAGCGAAGCCGGCGGCGTTTCTGGGTGTTGTTGATAAATGGCTTTGGCTTTGCATAGTAGAGTTTTAACTTGCACTTACAGATGTAGCGACGGACTGTAGTTACTGACAGTGGTTTTCTAAAGTGTTCCTGAGCCCTTGGGGTGATATCCTTTACAGACCGATGTCGCTTTTTGATGCAGTACCGCCTGAGGGATCGAAGGTCACGGGCATTCAATGTTGGTTTTCAGCCTTGCTGCTTACGTGCAGGGATTTTTCCAGATTTGGTCACTAGTGGGTCCATGATCAGCTCAGAGGCCTTGTGGTTAGAGTGTCTGACCTGAGACTAGGAGGTCGTGAGTTGAAACCCCGGCCGAGTCATACCAAAGACTACAAAAATGGGACCCATTGCCTCCCTGCTTGGCACTCAGCATCAAGGGTTGGAATTGGGGAGTTAAATCACCAAATGATTCCCGAGCGCGGCGCACGCTGCTGCTCACTGCTCCCCTCACCTCCCAGGGGGAGAACATGGGGATGGGTCGAATGCAAAGAACAAATTTCACCACACCCAGTGTGTGTGTGACTATCGTTGGGACTCAGACTTTAACGACGACGACTTCTGTTTTGTTTTATCCACCGTTTTACTGCCGTGTTACAGGCACTGTTTGGAAACAATTAAGGTATGTAAATAAATATTTACAAAATATTTCATTTCACAATATATATATCTTCAACTTATAGTCCGGATATTATATGTGAAAATATTTAAATTTCTTCAAAAATCTGGTGGGTGCAGCCTAAATACTGGTGCGCTCTATAGCCCTGAAAATATAATGGTGATTAATAAGATAGATAGATAAATAGATAGATGTATAGATAGATAGTACTTTATTGATTCCTTCAGGAGAGTTCCCTCAGGAAAATTAAAATTCCAGCAGCAGTGTACAGAATTGAGATAGAATTTAAAAAGTAAAAAGTAATTAAAGGGGGAATAAATGGAAACAAAATTGAAAAATAAGAATAAGAATAAAAATAAAAAGCAACAATGAGAATAAAAATATAACAGTAAAATACGAATATAACAAGAGAAACTAGGTGGTAGTGACCATGTTATAAAAAATTAATTAATCGCAATTAACGCGATAATTCGACACCTTAACACAAAACATCCGTTCAAATTCACATTAACTTACACACTTCCATCAATTTACCATCTGGAAGATGAACAATTCTAAACACAATTTTGCTTCTATTTCTCTTTTTAGTGCTGGGATAGGTGTGTAAAACCGGTCATAAGCTATAAGAACGTGAGACGGGCTGCAGGACGCGCTATAAATTCTCCTTTATGGGAAAGTCGGGCGCAAGCCATCTCCCCCCGGGACCTCCTCATGAACGACCCACCCAGCTTTGACCCCATCATGGTTTGCTGTGTGAACGCACATGTAAAGCAGCACTCATCCTTCCTATATTCACTATGTTTACTACTCTGAGATGATGATATTTGTATGTTAGCTTTTTCCAAAAACTTATCTGCCCATAAAGCATCAGAACAGAAAATATTCTTGTCAAAAACACCTAAAACAGCTCAAAACAAAGTAGCATTTATGTAGCGCTGAAATTATACCACTGAAGAAGACATGGCCCGTCTTCGGGGGTTCCTGAATGCACCTTGCTCGGCTGGACTGTGATTGGCTGTGAGAAGGGAGGTGTGTAAGTATACATATACACGGACTAGAGATGTCCGGTAATATTGGACTGCCAATATTATCGGCCGATAAATGCTTCAAAATGTGATATCGGAATTTATCGGTATCCGTTTCAAAAATGACAATTTATGACTTTTTAAAACACCGCTGTGTACACGGACGTAGGGAGAAGTACAGAGCGCCGATAAACCTTAAAGGCACTGCCTTTGCGTGCCGGCCCAATCACATAATATTTACGGCTTTTCACACACACAAGTGAATGCAAGTCATACTTGGTCAACAGCCATACAGGTCACACTGAGGGTGACCGTATAAACAACTTTAACACTGTTACAAATATGCACCACACTGTGAACCCACACCAAACAAGAATGACAAACACATTTCCGGAGAACATCCGCACCGTAACACAACAGAACAAATACCCAGAACCCCTCTTCCGGGATGCTACAATATACACCCCCCGCTACTCCCTACCCAAACACCGCCACCCCCAACCCCACCCACCTCAACCTCCTCAGTGAGAGCATGTCCCAAATTCCAAGCTGCTGTTTTGAGGCATGTTAAAAAAAAATAATGCACTTCGTGACTTCAATAATAAATATGGCAGTGCCATGTTGGCATTTTTTTTCCATAACTTGAATTGATTTATTTTGAAAAACCTTGTTACATTGTTTAATGCATCCAGCGGGGCATCACAACAAAATTAGGCGTAATAATGTGTTAATTCCACGACTGTATATATCGGTATCGGTTGATATCGGAATCGGTAATTAAGAGTTGGACAATATCGGAATATCGGATATCGGCAAAAAAATCATTATCGGACATCTCTAACGCGGACACAACTTCGTTCTGCTCACGTCTGTAATGACTGCCAGGAATAAAACAAATACCAAACATGTACAAGTACACAGTATTGCAACAAATATTCATAAAATGCACTCCAGTATTATTATACAAATATACATTCAAATAACAATCGAGTAGGTTTTCCTGTTCTTTGCACTAATAGACTTTACCTTAGTGCGGGGGTCATCAACCCGCGGCTCTTTGGTGCCGCCCTAGTGGCTCCTTGGAGCATTTTTAAAAAAAGATTGAAAATGGAAAAAGGTGGGGGGAAAAAATACAAAGAAACGCAACAGTTTGTTTACATGTAACATCTTCATGGATCTAAACTTTACCGCTGCCGGTATTTTTTTCTGTATTTTTATTAAGACAAAGAAAACAATCTGAAGTTTTCTTTATTTCTTTATTTTTAACGCCACAATTTTAATGCGTGTGCACAGATTTTCCTCCATGCGGCCCCTGAGCTTGACACCCCTGGTTTATATTAAACATGATTCTCTGATGAGAGTATTTGGCCAGCGCCGTTTTGTCCTACTAATTTTGTCGGTCCTTGAACTCAACGTAGTTTGTTGACATGTACAACTTTCTTCAACGATGCCACAGAAAGATGTGTTTTATGCCACTTCTCCTTTGTCTCATTTTGTCCACCAAAAGTTTTAAACTGTGCGTGAATTCACATAGATGAGCTTTGTTGATGTTATTGTTTTGTCCTACTAATTTTGTCGGTCCTTGAACTCCCCGTAGTTTGTTTACATGTACAACTTTCTTTAACGATGCCACAGAAAGATGTGTTTTATGCCACTTCTCCTTTGTCTCATTTTGTCCACCAAAAGTTTTATACTGTGCGTGAATTCACATAGATGAGCTTTGTTGATGTTATTGACTTGTTGGAGTGCTAATAATGCATCTTTGGTCACTGGATGACTACAAGCTAATCAATGCTAACATGCTATTTAGGCTAGCTGTATGTCCATATGTGCATCATTATGCCTCATTTGTAGGTATATTTGAGCTGATTTAATATCCTTTACTTTTATCTTCTCTGTCTATAATTTAGTTTGTCTCATGACACATTATCTGTATGTAATATTGGCTGCATTTCTCATTGTTGTTTGTGTGCCATGTTGTTCCAGACCACAGCAAACGTTACCCAGCTTGCAAAGATTGGTCCCATGTGGCCCGCATTCTCGTTGACTCTCCTTCGACAAATGGACGAGGTTTTTTCGCTAAGTAGAATCACAGCTGACCTGGACATTGGAAAGTTCTCTTGCCGTCTGAGAAGTGTTGTATCCCAAATAGCTGCAATCGCTTTCTCTTAAGGTATTCATGTGTGATTTCCACAAGTGTCTGTACAGACGGAAGGAGAAACACGGGCATGTCTGGATGACTCGCCTCCATATTTCCAGTGGTTAGCTCCGAGTTACGAAACCGCTTTATCATGAAGCTGGCTGCAAACTAATATTGATACTGTTGTTGATAATATTAATTTTTGTTTCACTACTCTTAGGTTGTTTTGTGACATGTTTGTGTGTCCTCTCAATTGCTCTGTTTATTGCTATTCTGAATGTTGCTGGGTCGGGTTTGGTTTTGGAATTGGATTGCATTATTATGGTATTGTTGTGTCATGTTTTGTTGGATTGATAGAAGAAAAAAAAAATTAAGCTGGCTGTGGCACGTTCTTTCTGACGTCACTTCCTCTCTGAACTCACTTTGTAAACGATTAATGAGTCCATACAAAGCTAAGAGCCGGGGATTCAAGAAATACACGGCACACTTAGCCGTGTAAAAAAATGTGCTAGTATGCCGTGAGATACAGTCTGGTGTGCCGTGGGAGATTATCTAATTTCATCTATTTGGGTTAAAAATATTTTTTGCAAACCAGTAATTATAGTCTGCAAATGATGTGTTGTTGTTGAGTGTCGGTGCTGTCTAGAGCTCGGCAGAGTAACCGTGTAATACTCTTCCATATCAGTAGGTGGCAGCAGGTAGCTAATTGCTTTTGTAGATGTCGGAAATAGCGGGAGGCAGGGTGCAGGTAAAAAGGTGTCTAATGCTCAAACCAAAAATCAACAAAAGGTGAATGCCCCTAAGAAAAGGCATTGAAGCTTAGAGAAGGCTACGCAGAACAAAACTAAAACTGAACTGGCTACAAAGTAAACAAAAACAGAATGCTGGACGACAGCAAAGACTTACTGTGGAGCAAAGACGGCGTCCACAATGTACATCCGAACACGACATGACAATCAACAATGTCCCCACAAAGAAGGATAAAAAACAACTGAAATATTCTTGATTGCTAAAACAAAGTAGATGCGGGAAATATCGCTCAAAGACATGAAACTGCTCCAGGAAAATACCAAAAAAAGAGAAAAAGCCACCACAATAGGAGCGCAAGACAAGAACTAAAAGACTACACACAGGAAAACAGCAAAAAACTCAAAATAAGTCAGGGGGTGATGTGACAGGTGGTGACAGTACACCTACTTTGAGACAAGAGCTATAGTGATGCATGCTTGGTTATGGTTTAAAGTCATATCCAACAATTGCGACAACGACTTTTTTACTGTCAACTGTGTTTTGTTTTTTAATGATTTCTGCTGGTGGTGTGCCTCTGAATTTTTTCAACGCAAAAAATGTGCCTTAGCTCAAAAAAGGATGAAAAACACCGCCTTAAAGGCCTACTGAAATGAATTTTTTTTATTTAAACGGGGATAGCAGATCCATTCTATGTGTCATACTTGATCATTTCGCGATATTGCCATATTTTTGCTGAAAGGATTTAGTATAGAACAACGACGATAAAGTTCGCAACTTTTGGTCTCCGATAAAAAAAAGCCTTGCCCCTACCGGAAGTAGCGTGACGTAGTCAGTTGTTCGCCTCCTCATATTTTCCTATTGTTTTCAACGCAGCTAGAGCGATTCGGACCGAGAAAGCGACGATTACCCCATTAATTTGAGCGAGGATGAAAGATTTGTGGATGAGGAACGTTAGAGTGACGGACTAGAATGCAGTGCAAGACATATCTTTTTTCGCTCTGACCGTAACTTAGGTACAAGCTGGCTCATTGGATTCCACACTCTCTCCTTTTTCTATTGTGGATAACGGATTTGTATTTTAAACCACCTCTGATACTATATCCTCTTGAAAATGAGAGTCGAGAACGCGAAATGGACATTCACAGTGACTTTTATCTCCACGACAATACATCGGCGAAGCTCTTTAGCTACTGAGCTAACCTGATAGCATCTGGCTCAAATGCAGATAGAAACAAAATAAATAAATCCCTGACTGGAAGGATAGACAGAAGATCAACAATACTATTAAACCATGTACATGTAACTACACGGTTAATAATTCTCAGCCTGGCAAAGCTTAACAATGCTGTTGCTAACGACGCTGAAGTTAACTTAGCAACCGGACCTCACAGAGCTATGATAAAAACATTAGCGCTCCACCTACGCCAGCCAGCCCTCATCTGCTCATCAACACCCGTGCTCACCTGCGTTCCAGCGATCGACGGAGCGACGAAGGACTTCACCCGATCACAGATGCGGTTGGCGGCTAGCGTCGGCTAGCGCGTCTGCTATCCAAGTAAGTCCTCCTTGTTGTGTTGCTACAGCCAGCCGCTAATACACCGATCCCACCTACAACTTTCTTCTTTGCAGTCTCCATTGTTCATTAAACAAATTGCAAAAGATTCACCAACACAGATGTCCAGAATACTGTGGAATTGTGAGATGAAAACAGAGCTATTTTGTATTGGCTTCAATGGGCTACTGATACTCCTGTTTCACTGGCTACGTCACGCGCATACGTCATCATCCAAAGGCGTTTTCAACCGGAAGTTTAGCGGGACATTTAAAATGGCACTTTATAAGTTAATGCCGTATTGGCATGTGTTGCAATGTTAAGATTTCATCATTGATATATAAACTATCAGACTGCGTGGTCGGTAGTAGTGGGTTTCAGTAGGCCTTTAAACAATAGTTTAGTGTGGCTGAAACGGGGCTTAGGCTAAATAATTAATCGTTTAAGGCAGGGGTGTCAATCGTACGGCCCGTGGGCCGGATCAGGCCCGCGGACAGGTTTTATCCGGCCCCCGGGATGAGTTTGCTAAGTATAAAAATGAACCAAAATTTTTGAATGAAAGAAACTACTGTTCTAAATGTGTCCACTAGATGTCACAATAGCAATTATTTGCATCTTTGTAGATTATGCTACATATGTAAAAAAAATAAAATAAACCACATGATGTTAGTGCACCAGTTAAGGAAAATGAGCAAACTTACATGAATGACATCCTGTAATTTGATTTTGATATAATTTTTTTATCGTAATAGATTGAAAATTAACACCAATGAGTTGACTGATGAACATTATCACATAATGTATTCAGAAAATATAAATAACGACAAATAAAGATAGAATACTATTAACCGCAACATGTAAGTGTAAAAAAAAACACAACAACATAATGATTTGTACATTTTCAGAATTCTTGTTCTATTTTTAAACAAAGAAAACAATCTGAATTTGTCTTTATTTTTAAGTTATCGTGCCGTGATTTTACCTGTCCGGCCCACCTGGGAGTAGATTTTTCTCCATGTGGCCCCCGATCTAAAATGAGTTTGACACCCCTGGTTTAAGGGGTTAAACGACTTAGTGTGGACATGGCCTTAGTTGTTTTAGATTTTGTTCTCAATAAGTGAATAATCATACCCAGTTATCAATTGCTATTCCTGCTGACAGCAATAGAGACCCTCTGACAGGCTAATATTGGCTTACCCCGAGCCAATACAAATATTGAATTTACTACAGTGCATAATTTGTTTTGCAGATGATCACTAAATATGCGGTCTGGATGGTCCTCAAAGAGAGACTAATGACAAACCAGACGTTTTCTCTCCCCTCTCTTTAGTCCCTTTTACACAGCACTTTTCAAGGCTGGGAATATTACATCACCGTGGCGCCACACCCTTCCGTGTGAACTGCAATGGTGCAAATCGCCACACGACAGCTCCGCGTTAATACACGGACCTTGCCGAGACATAAAAAGGGTTTTTCTTTCAGAGACGAGCTTCACTTGGCTGCATTGTCACAGCTACTGCCGTACAATGTGTTCCCTATTACCGAACCCTCGACCATCTTGTGCGTATGTTTGTGTGTGTGTGTGTGTGTGTGTGTCTGGAGGTTAACAGCCTGCGGTCTCACTCGCATGCAGCTCCAAATAATTTTGGTTTGGCTGTAATATTGTTAAACACAGGATATGTGGCAGATGCTGTGCGATGTGTCCTGTTGCCGTATTGCTGCACAGCATAAACAGCAGCGAGGGCTAATATGATCCATACAAGCATCCTACCGGGCTACATGTGAGCAGTGTTTTCTCAGCTGTCGTGGGCCGGCGCCAAACTGAACGGTGCCCGCAACTCACCGCTGAATCTGGGCCCGCTGCCGCCTCCACGACAAAGGGCTGCTTGAATAAAGACCAACTCCGCTCTCGCCGGTCGAGTTCGCGACAGGTTTTCGATGACATTTGTTAAGGTCGGTGTGTATTTGGATACGTGTTGACGGTGAAATAAAAATGGAACATATGAGAATGTACACGGTGAAGGTGCCCAGTACCCTCCAGAACAAGCCTGGGCAATTATTTTGACTTGGGGGGGCCAAATTTAAAGAAAAAAAATGTGTCTGGGAGCCGGTATATCCATCTATCTATGTATACATACATACATATATGTATACTTACATATATACACCCTATATTGCCAAAAATATTTTGCCACCTGCCCTGACTCACCTATGAACTTGAAGTGCCATCCCATTCCTAACCCATAGGGTTCAATATGATGTCGGTTCACCTTTTGCAGCTATTACAGCTTCAACTCTTCTGGGAAGGCTGTCCACAAGGTTGCGGAGTGTGTTTAATAGGAATTTTTGTTTTTTTTGTTTTTTGTTTTTGTCCTGTCCAGCTTCTCAGGCAAATCATATAGTAGATGTAGATGCCTATATCGGCTGTTCGGAAAAGAGAAGTGTAGGATACTTCTCTTGTTGCCTTATTTGTATTTGACTTTATTAAATGTATTTATATTATCATTTGGTGCAGCTGGGCCGGAGCAGGAGGGGATAGAAAGAGAAAAAAAAGGAAGACGGAGGGGGAAATTGTGGGGACAAGAGGGGGATTAGACAGAGAGACAAAAACAACAACAGAATTTTCGACAATTCTTCCAAAAGCGCATTGGTGAGGTCACACACTGATGTTGGTCGAGGAAGGCCTGGCTCTCAATCTCCGTTCTAATTCATCCCAAAAGGTGTTCTATCGCAGTGGTCCCCAACCACCGGTACCGGTCTGTGGACCGATTGGTACCGGGCCGCGGCCGCACAAGAAATAAAAAAATAAAAATAAAAAAAATAAATAAAATATATATTTTTTTTAAAATTAAATCAACATAAAAAACACAATATATACATTACATATCAATATAAATCAATACAGTATGCAGGGATACAGTCCGTAAGCACACATGATTGTATTTCTTTCTGGGACAAATTTTCAAGCATTGACCGGTCTGCAAGTACAAAAGGGTTGGGGACCACTGTTCTATCGGGTTCAGGTCAGGACTCTGTGCAGGCCAGTCAAGTTCATCCACACCAGACTCAGTCATCCATGTCTTTATGGACCTTGCTTTATGCACTGGTGCACAGTCATGTTGGAAGAAGAAGGGGCTCGCTCCAAACAGTTCCCACGAGGTTGGGAGCATGGAATTGTCCAAAATGTTTTGGTATCCTGGAGCATTCAAAGTTCCTTTCACTGGAACGAAGGGGCCAAACCCAACTCCTGAAAAACAACCCCACACCATAATTCCTCCTCCACCAAAATTCACACTCGGCACAATGCAGTCCGTAATGTAGCGTTCTCCTGGCAACCTCCAAACCCAGACTCGTCCGTCAGGTTGCCAGATGGAAAAGCGTGAATCATCACTCCAGAGAAGGTGTCTCCACTGCTCTAGAGTCCAGTGGCGACGTGCTTTACACCCCTGCATCCCACGCTTTGCATTACACTTGGTGATGTATGGCTTAGATGCAGCTGGTCCACCATGGAAACCCATTCCATTAAGCTCTTACATTTTTTTACTGAATGAGACACCCACAATGTACATGAAAATAAATAACGTGGGATTTACAATATTAACTATGAACGATAAAACACCGAATATTGACAACCTATGAACGTCAAACCCCATTTCGATCGACATATTTTACAATCAAGTCAGTTCCACTGTTAGACACGGCTCAGGAGCCGAGCTTGCAGTTTTTAACAATGTTTTAATGTCCATAGAATTTCTCAACAGATTTCTCTCCAGCAGGACGTGACTTTTCAGCCACCTCCGTATCCTCTCTCTCCTCCTGCTCCCGGCCGCTTACTGTTAAAGACAACCGATGATTAGATTAACACGTACCACCTGTGAAATCTAATCACCTGCCAGCTGTGTCTCGCCGTTAGCACATGCCCCGCCCATATCCAAAGGTGCTCGTCCTCAACCCCATAGACGGAGGCGGTGACCTTTGCTCCTGCAGGCGCGCTGGCCACACCTCCCTCCACACTTGTATAGCGCTTTTCTACCTTTAAGGTACTCAGAGCGCTTTGACACTATTTCCACATTCACCCATTCACACACACATTCACACACTAAAGCAGGAGCGGCCATGCGAGGCGCTAACCAGGACCCATCAGGAGCACGGGTGAAGTGTCTTGCTCAAGGACACAACGGACGTGACTAGGATGGTAGAAGGTGGGGATTGAACCAGGAACCCTCAGGTTGCTGGCAGGGCCACACTCTCCCAACCGCGCCACACCGTCCCCATGTGTCTCCATTATATATATCTATATATATATATATATATATATATATATATATATATATATATATATATATATATATATATATATATATATATATATATATATATATATATATATATATATATATATATATATATATATATATATATATATATATATATATATATATATATATATATATATATATGTATGTGTGGGGAAAAATCACAAGACTATTTCATCTCTACAGGCCTGTTTCATGAGGGGTTTCCTCAATCCTCAGGAGATTTTCTGAGGATTGAGGAATCCCCTCATGAAACAGGCCTGTAGAGATGAAATAGTCTTGTGATTTTTTCCCCACACATACATATTACGCTCTACCACGGTATCGAGCACTATTTTTTGGATAATCTAATTAAGACATATATATATATATATATATATATATATATATATATATATATATATATATATATATATATATATATATATATATATATATATATATATATATATGTATGTATATATATATATATATATATATATATATATATATATATATATATATATATATATATATATATATATATATATATATATATATATATATATATATATATATATATATATATATATATATATATATATATATATACATATATATACACACATACATACATACATACATACATATATATGTAAGCTGTGAAAATCTGCTGTACAGTATGTGTGATTGGGTCCTATTTTTAGGAACACTAATACAAAACCTCACAATAATGTCTGATTGAATGCTAAAAACGTTATGACATGGATTTTTTAAATTTTTTTACTGAATGAGACACCCAGAATGTACATGAAAATAAATAATGTGGGATTTACAATATTAAGTATGATCGATAAAACACTGAATATTGACAACGTTATGAACGTCACACCCCCTCTCCATTGACATATTTTACAATCAAGCGAAACGCAACAAAAAAGCTACAAACACAGCGAAATAAATACACAATCTGATATATCTGATATATCAGTGGTCCCCAACCACTGGGCCGCGGCCCGGTACCGGTCCGTTGACCGATTAGTACCGGGCCGCACAAGAAATAAAAAAAACAAAAACAAAAAAAACCATATATATATATATTTTTTAAATTAAATCAACATAAAAAACACAATATATACATTATATATCAATATAGATCAATACAGTCTGCAGGGATACAGTCTGTAAGCACACATGATTGTATTTCTTTACGACAAAAAAATATATATATTAAAAAAAAAAATGCACCTTATAATCCGGTGCGCCCTATGGTCCGGAAAATATTGAAAAATTGAGAATAGGAAGTGAATACAAGTGTTAGTAATTGCTATGAAATGGAAAAGGGGTAGGAATAAATAAGCTCTGCTTCTTCCTACTCCTTTTCGAACATGTTGAAAAGAGAAACTGGAAATTGTGACGTATCAGGTTGTAAATGTTGGAAATAAAACTGAACCAGATTGAATGTAAACATAACAGCAATTCAGTTACTGAGCACCTCATTGGCGTGAGTGGGGTTAAAGGGAGTTCCAACGTTGTGTATTTTGGTGAAATTTAGGGCTGTCTACGACTTCCCTTAGTAATTGAATTAGGAAGTGTTAGGAACCTAAAGAGCTGCAGAGAGGTTTGTAAGTAAACAAACACGACCTCTTAATCGCTGCCTGTGTTTGAAGGGAGTCAAGCCCCACAGGCTTTTATGAGGTGTGCTTCTCTCACTGTTATGCTGTGCAAGATGGGGTTTCACCAGGAGGGTGAGTCAAGTTTATCTTAAAGAAGGGCAATTAAGGTGGAGACCGAGCATAAATTCTAAAAAGGCGTCACATATTTAGAACGTGCTTTTTTTTTTTTTTTAAATGTCCTGCCAATGATCAAACAGGTGGGCTTTTGTTAATACTGAGGCTGCAATAATGAGTTGACCACGTTGATTTTAACAAATAATCGACATACATTTGTTATCGTAGACGAGTAGTGTAATAAAATGTTAATTGATAGACTGTCAGGAATGTTCATTTTTACACTTTTATTTTTTTAATTTTTTAATTAATTTTTTATTTATCTCCTTCATTGATGTGCATTTTTGATCAATAGGACAATTAAACTCTAACAACAAAACACATATTTACCGTATTTTTCGGAGTATAAGTCGCACCGGAGTATAAGTCGCACCTGCCGAAAATGCATAATAAAGAAGAAAAAAAACCATATAAATCGCAGCCAAACTATGAAAAAAACTGCGACTTATAGTCCGAAAAATACGGTACACACCTATGCTTGAGAAGGAACAGGATGAAGAAAATCTTATATTTCCTGCCCCCCTTCAACATAAGTAGTTAATGGATAACCCAGATTCACAAGCATACAAATACATCCAAATATAATGAAAACAAACAAAAAACACAAAAAAAAAAACAACAAGTGGAAAAACTTCATGAAGTACATACCGAACAAAAAATAATATACACCTCACTGGATGATACAAAACAAATACAAAACCAGACAAAAATAAGTAAAATAATAAATATAAAGCAAAATGTAAACACTTACGGCTGTCCATATGATCTTATTGTTCTGTCTTTATATATATTTTTCAATTGGAATACAAATCCCGTTTCCATATGAGTTGGGAAATTGTGTTAGATGTAAATATCATCAATAAATCAATGTTTATTTATATAGCCCTAAATCACTTTTTTTAAAAGAAGGGTTTTTAAGCCTTTTTAAAAGCATCCACAGTCTGTGGTGCCCTCAGGTGGTCAGGGAGAGCATTCCACAGACGGGGAGCGTTTGATTGTGAGGCATTAAAAGCCACAAAATGCAACGGGTCCATCAGACCCACAAACGCTGGCTGAGTAACAACAATATCAATCAATCAATCAATGTTTTTTTATATAGCCCTAAATCACAAGTGTCTCAAAGGGCTGTACAAGCCACAACGACATCCTCGGTACAGAGCCCACATACGGGCAAGGAAAAACTCACCCCAGTGGGACGTCGGTGAATGACTATGAGAAACCTTGGAGAGGACCGCATATGTGGGTAACCCCCCCCCTCTAGGGGAGACCGAAAGCAACGGATGTCGAGTGGGTCTGACATAACATTGTGAAAGTCCAGTCCACAGTGGATCCAACACATCAGCGGGAGTCCAGTCCACAGCGGGGCCAACAGGAAACCATCCCGAGCGGAGACGGGTCAGCAGCGCAGAGATGTCCCCAACCGATGCACAGGCTAGTGGTCCACCCGGGGTCCCGACTCTGGACAGCCAGCACTTCATCCATGGCCACCGGACCTATGCAACTCCCCCTCGCAAGGGACAGGGGAGAAGAGGAGAGAAGAAAAGAAACGGCAGATCAACTGGTCTAAAAAAGGGGGGGTCTATTTAAAGGCTAGATTATACAAATGAGTTTTAAGATGGGACTTAAATGCTTCTATGCTTCTAATGCTTCTTTAAATATAAACGGAATACAATGATTTGCAAATCATTTTCAACCCATATTCCGTTGAATATGCTACAAAGACAACATATTTGATGTTCAAACTGATAAACATTTTTTTTGTGTGCAAATAATCATTAACTTTAGAATTTGATGCCAGCAACACGTGACAAAGAAGTTGGGAAAGGTGGCAATAAATACTGATAAAAATAAAGTTTATGAGTTTGAACATCAAATATCTTGTCTTTGTAGTGCATTCAATTGAATATGGGTTGAAAAGGATTTGCAAATCATTGTATTCCGTTTATATTTACATCTAACACAATTTCCCAACTCATATGGAAACGGGGTTTGTATATTTGTACAATGTTTTATCTCATTGTAAAGAGAATTCCATAGTTTAACCCCCACCACTGATATACACATTTGTTTTAAAGTTGTCCTTGAGTACTGATGTTTGAAATGACCTTTTCTTCTACGCTCTTCATTCTCAGAAGTGATGACAAACATTTTTTGTAAATTTGCTAGTAATGTTTTACTTTTAGCCTTAAACATGACACATAATGTCTGTAACTTTACTAGCTCCTGTAGTTTCAATAAACCAGAATTAATAAATAATAGGTTAGTGTGTTCTAGATAATCTGCTTTATGAATAATCCTTATAGCTCTTTTCTGTAGTTGATAAAATGCCTTTATGTTACTCTTATATGTGTTCCCCCACACTTCCACACAGTAGCTGATATATGGCAATATAAGTGCACAATACAATATACGCATTGCCCGATAATCTAACACATATTTTATCTTATTTAATACAAAAATACTCTTCGACATCTTTTTCCGTACATGTGCAATATGAGATCTAAGTTCAGAAACCCTTTCAATATCAATTCCATCTATTTATTCCTTTAGGTAAAAAAATGCAGCTAAATAACCCTAACAGTACTGGATACTAGTGTTGTCCCGATACCAATATTTTTGTTAAAAATGTATTTCGATACTTTTCAATACTTTTCTAAATAAAGGGGACCACAAAAAATGGCATTATTGGCTTTATTTTAACAAAAATTATTCCGATACTTTGAACATATGTTTCTTATTGCAAGTTTGTCCTTAAATAAAATAGTGAGCATACAAGACAACTTGTCTTTTAGTAGTAAGTAAGCAAACAAAGGCTCCTAATTTAGCTGTTGACATATGCAGTAACATATTGTGTCATTTATCTACCTATTATTTTGTCGGAATTATTAAGGACAAGTGGTAAAAAATTAATAATAAATCTACTTGTTCATTTACTGTTAATATCTGCTTATTTTCTCTTTTAACATGTTCTATCTACACTTCTTTTAAAATGTAATAATCACTTATTATTCTGTTGTTTGATACTTTGCATTAGTTTTGGATGATACCACACATTTAGGTATCAATCCGATACCAAGTAGTTACAGGATATTTTCAGAAGCGGTATAGCACCGAATATGATTCATTAGTATCGTGGTACTATACCAATGCCAACTGTTAGGATGTCGACATCTTCCCGTTTAAATTAAGAATGAATCATAATCCTCGCAAAGAAAGTGTCTTTTAGGTCTTCTTCCTCATTTCCGGGTCTAGGTTGGCTGTCAAAGTTTACCAACGTTTCAGTTTCAAGCCACATCATTTTACTATCTAGGTGAGAGACATGATTTATAATCTTGAATAAACTTTCACGAGCTCCGAGGCGAGAAAGCAGCTCACCAGCTCATGATGTCAATACAGTAGTGTAAGGAAATTGCCTCTCTCTGATCAATGCACCACTAAATGTAGGTCCTTAACATTACTAACTTGTAACTTGTAACTTGTAACTCCAAATGTAAATGGAGTATTGTTGGCGCTTTTTGAAAGGTTATTTATTTGGTTTTATTGTTGGAAAATACTAAAAACGGACGCAATGACGTCATGGCTCACTTTGGCTCCATTGTAAGCGGATTTTTATTTAGGTTAGATTATTATTGATGTGGATACTCCAAAGAGCTATTTACCCTTGATCCTGAACAAGATATACACAAAACAAAAATGGATGGCTAGATATATGGTGAGAGACCAGAGACTTGAGAGGACTGGCAGTATATATATGATTAAACTACTGTTATCACAGAGCCAGTGGACTGATACATAGTGAAACTACCAAAGTCAAATACATCCTTTCCAGAATAATGATTGACATTCCATTTATTTTCCCCTTCCGAAATAACGGAAAAAAAGATCATCAACCATCATAAAACGTCGATTGACAACAGCGCAGGCAAAGTTTTAGGTAATGTTAACATTATGAACAGTCAAGCAACTGTCAGAATAGGCTAACCACTGTTAATACTAAAATGTTCAAATGATTTAACACTCTTTAAACACTGTTAACTTTAATGTCAACGGCAAAATGCTTTTAACATTCCTAACTGTCACGTAAGTTTGAAAAGTAAACCACCGTATAAAAACACTACTTTTTTTTGAACATATCACACAAACAGTTTCGTCCTTGGCCCATGTGTTACCCTCTACATACCTGTCAGTGTTTGTATTTGAAAAGAAGGGACATTTCAAGGGAAATAAGTAAACACACTAAATAGCAATAGTTCATAATTTTTATGGTAGGTTTATTCGAACAGCCAAGAACTATCACTGGTGGTGTAATGGTACAGACATCAGTCATGTCTGGGTCGCATGTTTATGCTTTGATCGTTCTCCCAGGATGCAGACGGAAACTCCGGAGGCAAATTGCAGGTAAGACAATGATTTATTGTCATACTTCAGGCAGGAACAAACAAACAAAGCAAGCGTGCCGATAGCACGGGGAGCTAAGGCAAAACTCAAGAATCAAAAGCCTGGATCACAAACGTAAATGTTGCATGAAGCAAATAAGAAAACCAGACTGAGTGTGGCGAAAATCAGGGAATAAGTAGCTCTCTGATTAGTGCCCAGGAGCAGGTGAGCGTCCCGAACACTAATCAGAGGCAGGTGAAAACAATCTGCAGTCATGGCAACTAAAACACAAACCCAGGGGTGCTCAAAACAGGAACTGAGGGAGTAAAAAACTAAACAAGCATGACACTTCTGCTTTTTATGGCACAGGTAATGCTTTTCAATTCTCAGCCAGGGCTGCATCGGAAAGGGTATTCAGCCTAGAGACTAAGCCAGAATCTTTGTAGGAGATCATCATGGAAAAGGTGAAAGTGGAAGAGGATTGTAACAGTCAAGAAATCGAGTATAGAATATTTGTTGTAAAATAGGTACGGTGGTACCTCAACTTTCGAGCACAGTGCATTCCACGACGAAGCTTGTAACTCAAAATACTCAAAGCGTCCCTTCCTACTGAAATGAGTTGAAATCAATGTAAACCGTGGTTAATACAGCCTAGAGACTAAACCGGAATCTTTGTAGGAGATCATCATGGAAAAGTTGAAAGTGGAAGAGGATTGTAACAGTCAAGAAATCGAGTATATAATATTTGTTGTAAAATAGGTACGGTGGTACCTCAACTTTCGAGCACAGTCCATTCCACGACTAAGCTCGTAACTCAAAAGACTCAAAGCATCCCTTCCTACTGAAATGAGTTGAAATCAATGTAAACCGTGGTTATTACAGCCTAGAGACTAAGCCGGAATCTTTGTAGGAGATCATCATGGAAAAGTTGAAAGTGGAAGAGGATTGGAACAGTCAAGAAATCGAGTATAGAATATTTGTTGTAAAATAGGTACGGTGGTACCTCAATTTACGAGCACAGTCCATTCCACGACTAAGCTCGTAACTCAGAAGACTCAAAGCATCCCCTCCTACTGAAATGAGTTGAAATCAATGTAAACCGTGGTTAATACAGCCTAGAGACTAAGCCGGAATCTTTGTAGGAGATCATCTTGGAAAAGTTGAAAGTGGAAGAGGATTGGAACAGTCAAGAAAGCGAGTAAAAAAATATTTGTTGTAAAATAGGTAGGGTGGTACCTCAATTTACGAGCACAGTCCATTCCACGACTAAGCTCGTAACTCAGAAGACTCAAAGCATCCCCTCCTACTGAAATGAGTTGAAATCAATGTAAACCGTGGTTAATACAGCCTAGAGACTAAGCCGGAATCTTTGTAGGAGATCATCTTGGAAAAGTTGAAAGTGGAAGAGGATTGTAACAGTCAAGAAATCGAGTATAGAATATTTGTTGTAAAATAGGTACGGTGGTACCTCAACTTACGAGCACAGTGCATTCCACGACGAAGCTCGTAACTCAAAATACTCAAAGCATCCCCTCCTACCGAAATGAGTTGAAATCAATGTAAACCGTGGTTAATCCGTCAGAAGTCTTTGAATGGATGCTATACCAGAATGCGGTGTGTGGTACCGAACATCACCAGAACGAGCATGTTTCCAACAATCTTCTGTATGAGGTCTGCCAAGGCTGAGGGACAAGGTGGCATCCAGGAGGATGCACCTAGCAGGTCATTGCCACAGGCACCTAGAACTCTTTGCTAGCAAGCCAGTGCTCTGGGATCAAGCAAGAGGACGTACCACGTCGACAAATCTAGACGTACTAAGGAATAATGCAGGAGTGGAGAGCTCTACAGAACTGGCCGAAAGGATGCGGTTGTTGGACTCATATTCAGCATTTCTCTGCTTCCAAACAGGTTGAGTCGAGTTGATGCAAAAAGAGCTACGACATCACATTTTCCACAGCCTTGTCTTAGTCATGCATTGTCAGATTGTGTCACATTGTGTCTTCTTGAGCTCGCGGAAACAGCAGGACATCAACAACAAAGTGTGTTACTAATACTTTTTTTCTGGGGACTGTGGTCCCAGCTCCCTTGAGATAAGTAACCACTTCATCCCTTTCCTTGAAGAAAGATACATAAGGTCAACGTCATGGCCTGAAAATAGTCCGGATTTCAATCCAACTGAAAGTCTGTGGTAAAAAACGTAAGAACATGGTCAATGACAAGACTCCAACCTGCAAAGCTGATCTGACAAAGGCAATCAGAGAAAGTTGGAGCAAGATTGATGAAGAGTACTGTTTGTTACTCGTTGAAGCCATGCCTCTGAAACTAAAAGCCAGACGTGGTGCAACAAAGTACAAGTTAGGTGTTGTTTGTTTTTCATGATTCCATGGATGGAAAGATTCTTGATAACCCTAAGAATCAGAATCAGAATCAGAATCAGAATCAGAATAGGTTTTATTGCCATTGTTTGAGAACGGGTTCACAAACTAGGAATTTTTCTTGGTGCAAATGTGCAACATAGAACACATATAACACAGAATAAGTAATAAAATGAGCTGTAACTGAGCTATCAGATCTTGTTATTGTTCATGTGCCTGATGGCAGAGGGGAAAAAACTGTTCAGGTTGCGGGAGGTGTGGGTCTAGATCAGTGGTTCTTAACCTTGTTGGAGGTACCGAACCCCACCAGTTTCATATGCGCATTCACCGAACCCTTCTTTAGTGAAAAATAATAGTTGTTTTTTTCAGATTCAAGACAAAGTTATATGTTTTTGGTAACACTTTAGTATGGGGAACATATTCTAAGTAACAAAGACTTAATTTAGAGTTATTTGGTTAGGGTTAGGGTTAGGGTTAGAGGGTTAGGGCCAGGGTTAGGGTTATAATAAGGCCATGCCGAATAGGGCATTAATAAGTACTTAATAATGACTAGTTAAGAGCCAATATGTTACTTATTTGCATGTTAATAAGCAACTAATTAATGGTGAATATGTTCCCATACTAAAGTGTTACCATGTTTTTTTTACTGGTGCACAAAATGAACCGTGCATGAACATCACCTTGTTCAAAGAACAAAACCAACACAGTGCATAAACTCACAACAAATTACACACTGTCAAGACTTGGACTATGGGTTGTTTTCCCGGAATGCAAAGGAAAGTTGGAGCGGGCAAGGCGTGAAGGTAAGGACATCTTTTATTTTAACACTAACTACAAAATCCAAACAAAAGGGTACAAACAAAAGGCGCGCACAAAGGCGGAGAACAAACTTGACTAATGAAACCAAAACTAGCACTTGGGCAAAAAACTATGAACAATAAACAAAAACTTACTTGGAACGCAGGGAACTGTGGCATAGATTTCAAAGGTAGCATGGAGGTACAGAAGTAGCATGGCATGAAGTGAGCAGAGGTAATGTCGCCAGGCTGACTTCCTGGCAACAATGGGCTTAAATAATATAGACATGATTGACAACAGGTGCGCGAGTGCAAAACGTGAAACAGGTGAAACTAACAAGAGTGCACAAAGAGTCCAAAAACAAAACCGAACATAACTAAAACAAAACATGATCACACAGACGTGACACACACCTGCAAATCAGTGTGACTTCTGCTGTTGCCGTATCCGTAATACGCCGATAGGGAGAAGTTTTTATTTACACGATGAGTCGGGTGTGTCTTGACCTCCGCCGAACCCCTGAGCCCAACTCACCGGACCCCTAGGGTTCGATCGAACCCAGGTTAAGAACCACTGGTCTAGATGGACCGTAGTCTCCTGCCTGAGGGGAGAAGGGGGAATAATTTGCCTGTTCCTAACCCATTTTTCCTCAGAATTGAGTTATTCCATATTTTGCTTTACTTGATCTAAAAATGAAACTCTTACTCACTACTACAATTTATTTTCTGGATTCATTTTTTTGGTTTCTTAAAGCCAGAAAGTCGCCATTTGAAATGATTATAGTTTGGTGTCATGTTTGTTATCTGCTGTTTTCTACAAAATTAAACAACCGAATGAACATCCTCCAAGATGGATGAGTCCATAATTCTGTTTATCACCTAGTTTCATGTTGGTGGTCTTGTAGCTAGTCCCATCATGCACAGGTCATGGCCTCGCCCATGGGGGTAGAGATGTTTGAGACTACATCACCTAAACTATATTGTGGTAAGGGTGGCTATGTCATGGAACGCTGCATTACAAATACAAACTTCCATATGGTTCGACTAATTGTAAATAAAATCCCAGCTCAGCAAAATGTGACACATAGGTCCCATCCTGGCTCTGACGCCCTCCTTTAGTGTGAGGTCCTAAAGCTCGCAAGCCACTCTGAGAATTTATGACAGAGGTCTTGAGCTGCATACCTTAGACTTCTCTTCAAACACATCCATCTCAGCCTGAGTATGTGCACTCTATAAATCAATGTGATGAGTGAATGAACTAATAAAAAAAAAACTTTGCACAACTCAAAAGAGGGGATTACCAGCACATTTTATACAGCTACAGATTGCCCATACGGTTACATTGGCCACCGCCTTAAAAACCGGAATGGAATTTAAATTTTTTTTTACTGAATGAGACACCCAGAATGTACATGAAAATAAAGAATGTGGGATTTGCAATATTAACTATGAACGATAAAACACTGAATATTGACAACATATGAACGTCACACCCCCACTCCAACGACATATTTTACAATCAAGCGAAACGCAAAGACACAGCGAAATATTAACGCGAAGGGTAAAAAAACCCCCACCACAATCTGATACATCTGATATATCACTAAGCTTTAGAACTTTGTTGTAAAAATCTCCTTCCGCGTCTGTCCCTGACACCCGCATTTCAGGCTGGCCGCTCTGGAAACACTTTCATTCATTCATTCAATGTTTATTTTTATATAGCCCTAAATCACGAGTGTCTCAAAGGGCTGCACAAGCCACAACGACATCCTTGGTTCAGATCCCACATCAGGGCAAGGAAAAACTCAACCCAGTGGGATGACAATTCAGAATAAAATTAGGTAAAATAATCCATAAATAATACAATGCAGAATAAAATGAGTTAAAATAATCCATAAATAACAAAATTAAATTACAAAATAGGTGAAGTAATCCATAAACAACAACATTCCGAATAAAATTAGGTGAAATAATCTATAAATAATAACAACATTCAGTGAAAAAAGGGGAAATAATCCACAAGTAACTCAGTGAAAAATAAGGTAAAATAATCTATAAATAAGAACATTCACAATAAAATGAGTTGATATAATCCATAAATAACAACATTTTAAATAAAATGAGGTAAAATAATTCATAAAAACATTCAGAATAAAATGAGGTAAAATAATCCATGAATAACAACATTCAGAATACAATTAGGTAAAACAATCCATAAATAATACAATGCAGAATAAAATTAGTTAAAATAATCCATAAATAACAACATTCAGTTAAAAAAGAGGTGAATAAATCTATAAATAACATTCAGAATAAAAGTAGGTGAAATAATCTATAAATAATAACAACATTCAGTGAAAAAAAGGGGAAATAATCCACAAGTAACTCATTGAAAAATAAGGTAAATAATCAATAAATAACACAATTCAGAATAAAATGAGGTCATATAATCCATAAATAAATTTTTTTAAAATAAAATGAGGTAACATAATTTATAAATAACATTCAGAATAAAATGAGGTAAAATAATCCATGAATAACAACATTCAGAATAAAATTAGGTTAAAAAAATCCATAAATAATACAATGCAGAATAAAATGAGTTAAAATAATCCATAAATAACAACATTCAGTTAAAAAAGAGGTGAATTAATTCATAAATAACATTCAGAATAAAATTAGTGGAAATAATCTATAAATAATAACAACATTCAGTGAAAAAAGGGGACATAATCCGCAAGTAACTCAGTGAAAAATAAGGTAAAATATTCTATAAATAACACAATTCACAATAAAATGAGGTGATATAATCCATAAATAACAACATTTTAAATAAAATGAGGTAAAATAATTTATTAATAACATTTTAAATAAAATGAGGTAAAATAATTTATAAATAACATTCAGAATAAAATGAGGTAAAATAATCCATGAATAACAACATTCAGAATAAAATTAGGTAAAACAATCCATAAATAATACAAAGCAGAATAAAATGAGTTAAAATAATCCATAAATAACAACATTCAGTTAAAAAAGAGGTGAATTAATCCATAAATAACATTCAGAATAAAATTAGGTGAAATAATCTATAAATAATAACAACATTTAGTGAAAAAAGGGGAAATAATCCACAAGTAACTCAGTGAAAAATAAGATAAAATAATCTATAAATAACAACATTCACAATACAATTAGGTCATGTAATCCATAAATAACAACATTTTAAATAAAATGAGGTAAAATAATCTATAAATAACATTCAGAATAAAATGAGTTAAAATTATCCATAAATAACAACATTCAGTTAAAAAAGAGGTGACATTATCCATAAATAACATTCAGAATAAAATTAGGTGAAATAATCTATAAATAATAACAACATTCAGTGAAAAAAGGGGAAACAATCCACAAGTAACTCAGTGAAAAATAAGGTAAAATAATCTAGAATTAACAACATTCACAATAAAATGAGGTAGAATAATCCATAAATAACAACATTTAAAATAAAATGAGGTAAAATAATCTATAAATAACATTCAGAATAAAATGAGGTAAAATAATCTATAAATAGCATTCAGAATAAAATGAGGTCAAATAATCTATAAATAACATTCAGAATAAAATGAGTTCAAATAATCTATAAATAACTTTCAGAATAAAATGAGGTCAAATAATCCACAAGTAACCTTCATGTAAAATTAAGATGAAATAGTCCATAAATGTAGACAAAAAAGAAGAAGATAAAGCATATTTACACAACTATGGTGAAGACTTCAAAAGAGTCATCTGATTGATGAGTCAATCATCGTCACTCTTACACACTTGAAAGGAAGTCAGTGTTAGCGTTAAATAGTAGGAGAAAACTCACTCTGTGGAAACGCTCCCCACCCACACTACTGGGTGCCTCGTCTGAGCTGCTGTGACTTAGATTAACATAGTAACTAATTAGATTACCATAGTAACTAGTATATCATGCAAAAGCGCAGATTCCAACCATTGAAATACTTTGTATGGTTCAAGACTTATAATTAGAAAACATCACTGCACATCATAATGGCAGCTACAGTTTCCATCTTAAATATCTAAAAAAATTATTTGGGAATGTCCGGCGGGCCAGATTGAAAAGCTTAACGGGCCGCATGTGGCCCCCGGCACTTAATTTGCCGAGGTTTGCACCATGGTTTGGGTTTGCCAGTCAGTCTCAGGGCACATTTAGAAAGAGACAAGGAGTCAGACTCACATTCACAGCATCACTAAGTGGGAAGTGAGTCCACACTGCCTGCACGGAAGTCAGACTTTGTGTAACTAATGTCAGTCGGATAAAAAGAGTAGAAAAACCAAAGGAGGCTGAAATAATTTATTATTCTTGTGATATGTTAAGACTCCAACACAAGTGAAAGAGACCCATTAAGGAGGCCATATATCAAATGAGGATAAACCATCGCCCTCCCACTGCCCTTAACATCGCCGTCTGCCTTATTAGAAGGAGTTGTTGACCCAAACTTTGCATCTAAAGATACCATCAAGGAGTGCGTAACTGTTACCAGCAGTACCAGGCAAAGTCCTGGATTAATAAAGAAGCAAGTTGACTATCTGTATTTTGGAATTCAAGTGAATCTTTATTGGGCTGGAAATGAAACAAAAAAAGACTATGAAATGATATTAAGAGATTCGTTGAAATACAAAACCCAAAACCAGTGAAGTTGGCTCGTTGTGTAAATGGTAAATAAAAACAGAATACAATGATTTGCAAATCCTTTTCAACTTATATTCAATTAGAATAGACTGCAAAGACAAGATATTTAATGTTCAAACTGAGAAACGTAATTTTTTTTGTGCAAATAATCATTAACTTAGAATTGAATGTCAGCAACACATTGCAAAAAAGTTGTCACAGGGGCATTTTTACCACTGTGTTACATGGCCTTTCCTTTTAACAACACTCTGTAAACGTTTGGGAACTGAGGAGACACATTTTTGAAGCTTTTCAGGTGGAATTCTTTCCCATTCTTGCTGGATGTACAGCTTAAGTTGTTCAACAGTCCGGGGGTCTCCGTTGTGGTATTTTAGGCTTCATAATGCGCCACACATTTTCAATGGGAGACAGGTCTGGACTACAGTCAGGCCAGTCTAGTACCCGCACTCTTTTACTACGAAGCCACGCTGTTGTAACACGTGGCTTGGCATTGTCTTGCTGAAATAAGCAGGGGCGTCCATGAAAGACACGTTGATTGGATGGCAACATACACTGTAAAAAAAAAAAAAAGTTGAGAAAACGCAAATTTTCAAGGCAACATGATGCAACAAGATTTTTTGATTTTTAGATTTTGACTACTATTGTTGACTTAACTAAGATTTACAAGTTGAGATAAGAGTTATGTCAACTCGGATCTTTCAATCTTTCAATTTTTTTTTGAAAAATCTCTCTTGTTGTAGTTAATTTTGTGGTGAGTTTGGTCCGTTTTACAAAAGAATAAAGCCACAAATCATATGGAATATTAACTTGTGATCATATGTGATATTAACTTGTGATCATATGTGATATTAACTTGTGATCATATGTGATATTAACTTGTGCTGCTTTAAATGGAATTTAGATATTGACTTTTACAAAAGAATAAATCCACAAATCATATGGAATATTAACTTGTGATCATATGTGATATTACTGACAAGAAGATCCGAGTTGACATAACTCTTATCTCAACTTGTAAATCTTAGTTAAGTCAACAATTGTAGTCAAAAGTTGAGAAAACGCAAAAATCTTGTTGCATCATGTTGCCTTGAAAATTTGCGTTTTCTCAATTTTTTTTTTTTTACAGTGTATGTTGCTCCAAAACCTGTATGTACTTTTTCAGCATTAAAGGTGCCTTCACAGATGTGTAAGTTACCCATGTCTTGGGCACTAATACACCCCCATACCATCACACATGCTGGCTTTTCAACTTTGCGCATGTAACAATCCGGATGGTTCTTTCCCTCTTTGGTCCGGAGGACACGACGTCCACAATTTCCAAAAACAATTTGAAATGTGGAATCGTCAGACCACAGATCACTTTTCCACTTTGCATCAGTCCATCTTAGATGAGCTCGGGCCCAGCGAAGCCGGCGGCGTTTCTGGGTGTTGTTGATAAATGGCTTTGGCTCTGCATAGTAGAGTTTTAACTTGCACTTACAGATGTAGCTACAAACTGTATTTACTGAGAGTGGTTTTCTGAAGTGTTCCTGAGCCCATGTGGTGATATCCTTTACGCACTGATGTGGGTTTTTGATGCAGTACCGCCTGAGGGATCCGAGGTCACGGGCATTGACGCTTACGTGCAGTGATTTCTCCGGATTATCTGAACCTTTTGATGACATTACGGACCGTGGATGGTGAAATCCCTAAATTCCTTGCAATAGCTGGTTGAGAAATGTTGTTCTAAAACTGTTTGACAATTTGCTCACGCATTTGTTCCTTGTTTGTGAATAGACTGAGCATTTCACCTGTGGGATGTTCCAAATAAGTGATGAGCATTCCTCAAATTTCTTAGTTTTTTTAGCCACTTGTGCCGACTTTTTTGAAACATGCATCAAATTCCAAATGAGCTAATATTTGCAAAAAATAACAAAGTTTACCAGTTCGAACGTTAAATATCTTGTCTTCAATTGAATATGGGTTGAAAAGGATTTGCAAATCATTGTATTCCGTTTATATTTACATCTAACACAATTTTCCCAACTCATATGGAAACGGGGTTTGTATTCTGTTTTTATTTACCATTTACACAACCTGCCAACTTCACCGGTTTTGGGTTTTGTACATGCATATCACGTGTAGTGGATTCATCCCCAGTGAATGAGAGGGTAATTCTCCTGCACCTTCGGGTGGTGGAATGGGCCTGTCTCAACCGGAAAGCACTTATGTGTGTGACCCCAGCCACCCCCAAGGGGATGCTACAGAGAATTATTGGAATTCTGCGTTTTGGCCACAACAAACACAATTTCCGAGCATTAAGATGTCCATACGTGCACCGAGACCACCTGGGTTGCAGGTCAATGATCGTTAATGTAGTCCTCTCATCCATCAGCTCTAACGCCTCCCTCAAGGTTTATGGTTTAAGTTTATTTCAAACATGCATGCAAGTACAACATGATACATCACAATTTCCAGATTCTGTTTTTGTTTGCGGATGACTCGGCCTTGCTGGTATCCGGCAAGGACAAGTCACAGGTGGAGAAAATCCTCAGTGCTGAGCTCTGTAGAACTTGCACCTGGCTCGCTGACAACAAGCTATCCATACACTTGGGTAAAACAGAATCCATCCTGTTTGGGTCCCACATCAACCTTAAGAAAGTCAATGACTTCACCATAAAAGTGGGTGGCATTGTTATCACCAGGAAAGATGAGGTCACCTACCTAGGTTCCATTCTAGAGGCTAACCTTTCCTGTGATAAAATGGCAACCAAGGTAATCAGAAAGGTTAACCAACGAACGAGATTTCTCTACAGAATCTCCTCTCTGGTCAACAAAAGCACCTTGAGGATTCTGGCGGGAACTCTCGTTCAACTCTTTTTCGATTACGCATGCACCTCCTGGTACCCTAGCACCTCCAAAACCCTCAAATCTAAACTCCAAACATCTCAGAACAAGCTAGTCAGGTTACTTCTAGACCTCCACCCCAGATCCCACCTCACTCCTACCCACTTCTCTAAAGTGGGCTGGCTCAAGGTGGAGGACAGAGTTAAACAACTTGCACTGAGCCTAGTCTATAAAATCCGCTACACCTCCCTGATACCGAAGTACATGTCAAACTACTTCCTTAACGTAAATGACCGCCATAACCACAACACCAGGGGGTGCTCCACTAACCACGTTAAACCCAGATTCCGAACTAACAAAGGTCTTAACTCATTCTCTTTCTATGCCACATCAATGTGGAATGCGCTCCCAGCAGTTATAAAAGAAAGGGCATCTCTATCCTCCTTCAAAACCGCAATAAAAGTTCACCTCCAGGCAGCTACAACCCTAAACTAACACCCTCCCCGGATTGCTAATAATCAAATGTAAACAATCAAATGCAGATACTTTTTCTTATGCCTTCTGATCTCTCTCTCTCTCTCTCTCTCTCTCTCTCTCTCTCTCTCTCTCTCTCTCTCTCTCTCTCCCTCTCTCTCTCTCTCTCTCTCTCTCTCTCTCTCTCTCTCTCTCTCTCTCTCTCTCTCTCTCTCTCTCTCTCTCTATGTCCACTACTTGATGTCCATATCCTACCCCCCACCCCCTCCACACCCCTGATTGTAAATAATGTAAATAATGCAATGTGATTATCTTGTGTGATGACTGTATTATGATGATAGTATATATGATAGTATATATCTGTATCATGAATCAATTTAAGTGGACCCCGACTTAAACAAGTTGAAAAACTTATTCGGGTGTTACCATTTAGTGGTCAATTGTACGGAATATGTACTTCACTGTGCAACCTACTAATAAAATTCTCAATCAAACAATCAATCAAACACTTAAATAAATGGCCAGAAATAGCCAATTTGCTCAATTTACCTTTAACTCTATGTTATTATTAATAATTAATGATATTTACACTTAATTGAACGGTTTAAAAGAGGAGAAAACACGAAAAAAATGACAATTACATTTTGAAACATAGTTTATCTTCAATTTCGACTCTTTAAAATTCAAAATTCAACTGAAAAAAAGAAGAGAAAAACTAGCTAATTCGAATCTTTTTGAAAAAATTAAAAAAATAATTTATGGAACATCATTAGTAATTTTTCCTGATTAAGATTAATTTTAGAATTTTGATGACATGTTTTAAATAGCTTAAAATCCAATCTACACTTTGTTAGAATATATAAAAAATTGGACCAAGCTAGACAAATAATTATTTCTTCTAGATTTTCCAGAATTTTTAAAAAAAAAGAAATTCAAAAGACTTTGAAATAAGATTTAAATTTGATTGTACAGATTTTCTAGTTTTGCCAGAATAATTTTTTTGAATTTTAATCATAATAAGTTTGAAGAAATATTTCACAAATATTCTTCGTCGAAAAAACAGAAGCTAAAATTATGATATTAAATTCAAATGTATTTATTATTCTTTACAATAAAAATTTTTTTTTACTTGAACATTGATTTACATTGTCAGGAAAGAAGAGGAAGGAATTTAAAAGGTAAAAAGGTATATGTGTTTAAAATCCTAAAATCATCACTAAGGTTGTATTTTTTCTCTAAAATTGTCTTTCTGAAAGTTATAAGAAGCAAAGTAAAAAAATTAATGCATTTATTTAAACAAGTGAAGACCAAGTCTTTAAAATATTTTCTTGGATTTTCAAATTCTATTTGAGTTTTGTCTCTCTCAGAATTAAAAATGTCGGGCAAAGCGAGACCAGGTTGCTAGTAAATAAATACGATTTAAAAAATAGAGGCTGCTATTTGAGCTATTTTTAGAACAGGCCAGCGGGCTACTCATCTGGTCCTTACGGGCTACCTGGTGCCCGCGGGCACCGCGTTGGTGACCCCTGGTCTAGCTGATGGGAAACAATGAGAAAATCATGCAAAACATATAAAATGTTGGTGTTGTTTACTTGAGTCATATTGCAGTCTCCACGTATCTCTTACATGTGACTTCTGGTCACATTTATCTTTTCACCATGTACCAAATAAAATAGCTTTGAGGTCGGTAAGCACAACCAAATCTATTCCGTACATTAGGCGCCTTATAGTCCAAAAAATACGGTAAATTCTAATGATACCAAGTACAAGAGTGTATCTCGTCGATACTACCATGATTACATCGATATTTTTAATCGTCACAAAATCTTTTTTCTAGAGATGTCCAATAATATTGGCATGCCGGTATTATTGGCCGATAAATGCTTTAAAATGTAATATTGGAAATTATCGGTATCGTTTTTTTTATTATCGGTATCTGGTTTTTTATTTTTATTTTTATTTTTTTAAATTAAATCAACATAAAAAACACAAGATACACTTACAATTAGTACACCACCCCAAAAAACCTCCCTCCCCCATTTACACTCATTCACACAAAAGGGTTGTTTCTTTCTGTTATTAATGTTGTGGTTCCTACATTATATATCAATACAGTCTGCAAGGGATATAGTCCGTAAGCACACATGATTGTGCGTGCTGCTGGTCCACTAATAGTACTAACCTTTAACAGTTAATTTTACTCATTTTCATTAATTACTAGTTTCTATGTAACTGTTTTATATTGTTTTACTTTCTTTTTTATTCAAGAAAATGTTTTTAATTTATTTATCTTATTTTATTTTATTAATTTTTTAAAAAAAGGACCTTATCTTCACTATACCTGGTTGTCCAAATTAGGCATAATAATGTCTTAATTCAACGACTGTATATATAGCGGTATCGGCTGATATCGGTATTGGTTGATATCGGTATCGCTAATTAAGAGTTGGACAATATCGGAATATCGGATATCTGCAAAAAGCCATTATCGGACATCCCTACTTTTTTCCTTTTTTTAAAATTCATATTATGTTTATAAATTGAGGAAATACGTCCCTGGACACATGAGGAGTTTGAATATGACCAATGTATGATCCTGTAACTACTTGGTATCAGATTGATACCTACATTTGTGGTATCATCCAAAACTAATGTAAAGTATCCAAACAACAGAAGAATAACTGATTATTACATTTTAACAGAAGTGTAGATAGAACATGTTGAAACAGAAAATAAGCAGATATTAACAGTAAATGAACAAGTGGATTAATAATACATTTTTACAGCTTGTCCCTCATAATTTTGACAAAATAATAGGTAGATAAATGACACAATATGTTACTGCATACGTCAGCAGACTAATTAGGAGCCTTTGTTTGCTTACTTACTACTAAAAGACAAGTTGTCTTGTATGTTCATTATTTTAAGGACACAATTGTTTTTCGATTACAATAAGAGACATATGTTTAGTATACGGTAAGATTTTTGGTTAAAATAAAGCCAATAATGCCATTTTTTGTGGTCCCCTTTATTTAGAAAAGTATCGAAAGGTATCAAAAAAGTATCCGGTACCAAAATATTGGTATTGGGATAACCCTAGTTCATACTCTCCAGCCACTGCCGATACAAACCTTCCTTTCCCTGTTCTTCTTATGGCAATATATTTGTTTGCATGTACTTGAGTTTAAATAGACATAAAAAAACAACAAAAAAACACCATGTTCAAACACAAATTGAAGGAAGGTATTCGGTATATTTTTAATGTCTATTTTCTATTTTCTGCTGGATTTACTCTCTATTTTATGCTGCTGCTGTCACATATACTGTAATATTGTACATGGTAATTGTTATATATTGTATATATGATATACCGTATTTTTCGGAGTATAAGTCGCACCGGAGTATAAGTCGCACCTGCCGAAAATGCATAATAAAGAAGGGAAAAAACATATATAAGTCGCATTGGAGTATAAGTTGCATTTTTTGGGGAAATTTATTTGATAAAACCCAACACCAAGAATAGACATTTGAAAGGCAATTTAAAATAAACAACAGGCTGAATAAGTGTACGTTATATGACGCATAAATAACTAACTGAGAACGTGCCTGGTATGTGAACGTAACATATTATGGTAAGAGTCATTCAAATAACTATAACATATAGAACATGCTATACGTTTACCAAACAATCTGTCACTCCTAATCGCTAAATCCCATGAAATCTTATACGTCTAGTCTCTTACGTGAATAAGCTAAATAATATTATTTGATGTTTTACGGTAATGTGTTAATAATTTCACACATAAGTCGCTCCTGAGTATAAGTCGCACCCCCGGCCAAACTATGAAAAAAACTGCGACTTATAGTCCGAAAAATACGGTAGACATAATATATCAGTATATATAATATACTGTACATATATTATGTATATATTACGTATATACTGTATGTTATATTTTATATCGCTATATTTAGTCTATTTATATCTGCATTGTCCTTTCCATCCTTACACTTTCCATCATTGTAACTGAGCTACTGTGTGGAACAATTTCCCTTGTGGATCATTAAAGTTTGTCTAAGTCTAAGTCTAAGTCTAAATCACCCAATGCATGACTCTGGTTATGCAATATTGCTACTTATAAACTTTATTTTGTGAGCAGTTTTCATCAGACCAAGCTAACCAAATTCCGAGATATGAGGCCCTAAATAGAAACTGAAAAAAGTTATTCTTTGTCCAACATTTCGAATCTGAGCCTGAATCAGATTTACTGAGTCAAAGAGTGGAAAAACCCACTGTCACACTCACAATGTGTTGATGGCCCAGCACCATGGACAGCACTAAATAGCGGCATGATGTCGAGCCAAAGTGAGGAGGGAGGGAAACATGGACACAGACACAGCTGGAGTCACCTCCAAATGTAATCAAGTATGTGGAAATCAATCTCTTATTTTGTGCTTAGTACAAAATAACCCTGGTCAGTTTGTATACAGACGATTACCGTATTTTCCGGACCATAAGGCGCACCGGATTATAAGGCGCACTGCCGATGAATGGTCTATTTTCGATCTTTTTTCACATATAAGGCGCACCTTATAGGGCGCATTAAAGGGGTCATATTAAAATTATTATTTAAAAAAAAATTGAAAACACTTCCATGTGGTCTAAATAACATATAATGGTGGATCTTTGGTCAACGGGTGTGCCGTTTTGTGGCCGGTCTTGGCCCGTCATCTTTGTTGTAGCGGTGTAACGTGCAAGGACGGGAGTGGAAGAAGTGTCAAAAGATGGAGCTAACTGTTTTAATGACATTCAGACTTTACTTCAATCAATAACGGAGCAGCATCTCCTCATCCGGAAACAACAACAAGGCCAGAAATGTGTCCCGTGAAAAACCGTCCGACCGGAACTCTCTAATAACTAAAGTTCCTTGGGTGAATAATGTAAACTCACTACACCGGTATGTTTTAACGCTTTCATGGCGAGTTTCCTGACAGATATAAGTAAGAACTTTACACTACTTTATATTAGAAATGGCAACAGCGGAGGATGAATGTCACATTACAAGAAGATAGAGAAAAAGAAGAAGCTTATCGACTACAGTGTTGGAAGCGCACAATTTTTCAGGATTTATGCAGATCCCAAATACAGATCAGCAGGTACCAGAAAGTAAGAAAAGTCTCTTTTGCATAACATTGCGAAACAAAACGTCAGATAATATGTCTTACCTCATACACACACCATAATAATACTCGTATGTTGAAGCACAGTACAATCCAACAAGCGGTGCGGCTTCATAGCTTACCAAAGTCGTACTAAAACATTTTGATAGATTTTTGAGCGCCATCTGTAATGTTCTATATTTTCAATGGAACATATAAAATGTTGGTGTCGTTTACTTGAGTCATATTGCCATCATGGTGCAGTCTACACGTATCTCTTATGTTTGGCTGCCATCTACCGGTCACACTTACCATTACACCACGCACCAAATAAAATTGCTTTGAGGTCGGTGAGCAAAACCAGAACTATTCTGTACATTAGGCGCACCGGGTTATAAGACGCACTGTCGCGTTTTGAGAAAAAAAAAGATTTTAAGTGCGCCGTATAGTCTGGAACAGTGTTTTTCAACCACTGTGCCGTGGCACACTAGTGTGCCGTGAGATACAGTTTGGTGTGCCGTGGGAGATTATCTAATTTCACCTATTTGGGTTAAAAATATTTTTTTGCAAACCAGTAAATATAGTCTGCAAATGATGTGTTGTTGTTGAGTGTCGGTGCTGTCTAGAGCTCGGCAGAGTAACCGTGTAATACTCTTCCATATCAGTAGGTGGCAGAAGGTAGCTAATTGCTTTGTAGATGTCAGAAACAGCAGGAGGCAGGGTGCAGGTAAAAAGGTGTCTAATGCTTAAACCAAAAATAAACAAAAGGTGAGTGCCCCTAAGAAAAGGCATTGAAGCTTAGAGAAGGCTATGCAGAACAAAACTAAAACAAAACTGGCTACAAAGTAAACAAAAACAGAATGCTGGACGACAGCAAAGACTTACTGTGGAGCAAAGACGGCGTCCACAATGTACATTCGAACATGACATGACAATCAACAATGTCCCCACAAAGAAGGATAAAAACAACTGAAATATTCTTGATTGCTTAAACAAAGTATATGCGGGAAATATCGTTCAAAGGAAGACATGAAACTGCTACAGGAAAATACCAAAAAAAGAGAAAAAGCCACCAAAATAGGAACGCAAGACAAGAACTAAAACACTACAAACAGGAAAACACCAAAAAACTCACGGCGTGATGTGACAGGTGGTGACAGTGCACCTACTTTGAGACAAGAGCTATAGTGATGCATGCTTGGTTATGGTTTAAAGTCATATCCAACAATTGCAACAACGACTTTTTACTGTCAACTGAGTTTGTCTTTTTAATGATTTCTGCTGGTGGTGTGCCTCTGGACTTTTTCAACGCAAAAAATGTGCCTTGGCTCAAAAAAGGTTGAAAAACACTTATCTGCAAAATACGGTAAATCAAGACTTGACCAGCTCTAAGTCTAACGCACTATCAGACAATTCCAGACTCACTTGGTTCCCAGTCAGGGAATCCTTACTCAAGTGTGCCGGTCTCCAAAAGGGGTCACCCACTGCGTCAATTGCATTTGACCAGTCGATGTTTGGGACATTACTGGTAGACCATGAATTGATTAACGTGGACCCCCCGACTTAAACAAGTTGAAAAACCTATTCGGGTGTTACCATACCATCAATTGTACGGAATATGTATTGTACTGTGCAATCTACTTATACAAGTGTCAATCAATCAATCAATCAAAGACCTACACATTCCCGTAGACCCCGAAAACATTAGGGAAAATGATGTGCATTATCACACCAGTGGATCTTACTTTGGTTCAAAGCCAGTCGAGGTTAGTGACCACTGGTCTAAGAGATCCTTTCAACCATTGCTACAAGATGCAGGTTGGGGGGGGAAGGTCTTTGACAAAAACATGAATGTATTTCAAGTCAAACGCACTATTTTGAATGCTATGAGAGGTCTATTCTGATGCTTATTTTCTTGTAAGCGGACATTTACTTATTCGACCTTGGACTTTTCTAATGTGTGACCAACATGGCAGAGGGGTTTATTTCCTGGAAAGCTCATGAGAGAATAGCTGTCTCAGAGTTGGGGAATATTTCACCATTTTATATCCCGCACAGACATCTTTCCCTGATGGTCTTTGGCCACAGACGACCCTTTTCCTATCTCTGTAAAGGAAGATGTTTATAATTATCATTTTTCAATGTTTTGTTCACTGACAGGGCTGGTGAGGACCAGGCAACGTGCTGGATCTGGTCCATGGATTGGCTGTGGCATTCACCTTGTACTTTGTCCCCGCCCCATACAATACATGGTGTGTAAATAGAATGTTTCACAACTGGATCAGCATAAGTTATTGAGGCAATCATAAAGTTGTTTGGCAACTTGATTGCAAACAAAACTAGTGACTTAACTTTGTATGCACCGTATTTCTCCAATACTGCCCCAACTGAGCAGAGAATATCCTTGCTTAACTGCAAATGTATTGCATATATAGTGTACCAAATCCACTTTACAGAAATGCAATTGAGTATTCAGTCACACTAATGTAAGTAAGGACTTGTTTTGATGATTTATATGTTTATTGTATGCATTTTAGGTCTTTATAAACCCTCCACATGCTATATTAACCATTTTAAACACACTCATAAAGTCTTCCTGTTCTCTTATGTAATTGTAGCGAGTTAGAGAGAGATGTTGGCGCACTCTTTTTAAAAGAAAACATTGTCTTTATAGTCATAGAGATCATTTTAATGATGTACAAACCCCGTTTCCATATGAGTTGGGAAATTGTGTTAGATGTAAATATAAACGGAATACAATGATTTGCAAATAATTTTCAACCCATATTCAGTTGAATATGCTACAAAGACAACATATTTGATGTTCAAACTGATAAACATTTTACATCTGTAAATGCAAGTTAAAACTCTCCTATGCAAGGCGAAAACCGTTTATCAACCACACCCAGAAATGCCGTCGGCTTCGCTGGGCCTGAGCTCATCTAAGATGGACTGATACGAAGTGGAAAAGTGTTCTGTGGTCTGACGAGTCCACATTTCAAATTGTTTTTGGAAACTGTGGACGTCGTGTCCTCCGGACCAAAGAGGAAAAGAACCATCCGGATTGTTATAGGCGCAAACTTGAAAAGCCAGTATCTGTGATGGTATGGGGGTGTATTAGTGCCCAAGACATGGGTAACTTACACATCTGGGAAGGCACCATTAATGCTGAAAGGTACATACAGGTTTTGGAGCAACATATGTTGCCATCCAAGCAACGTTACCATGGACGCCCCTGCTTATTTCAGCAAGACAATGCCAAGCCACGTGTTACATCAACGTGGCTTCATAGTAAAAGAGTGCGGGTACTAAACTGGCCTGCCTGTAGTCCAGACCTGTCTCCCATTGAAAAGGTGTGGCGCATTATGAAGCCTAAAATACCACAAGGGAGACCCCCGGACTGTTGAACAACTTAAGCTGTACATCAAGCAAGAATGGGAAAGAATTCCACCTGAGAAGCTTCAAAAATGTTAAAAAATGTTAAAAATGTTAAAAGATGTTCTGTTCCCAAACTTTTACTGAGTGTTGTTAAAAGGAAAGGCCATGTAACATGTAAATAGCCCTTCTTTTTTTTTTTTTTTACATATGTGCATACTAGCTATAACTATTTGGCTGTTCTATTTTTTATTTTTTATTTATTTCTTTATTATCTTTTTTTATTTATTTTGTTTTTTTGTTAATACACTGTAGCACTTTGAGATTGTTTACTCAATATAAAGTGCTTTATACAAATACAATCTATTATTATTATTATTATTATTATTAACACAGTGGTGAACATGCCCTTTCCCAACTACTTTGGCACGTGTTGCAGCCGTGAAATTCTAAGTTAATTATTATTTGCAAAAAAAAAAAAAAGGTTTATGAGTTTGAACATCAAATATCTTGTCTTTGTAGTGCATTCAATTGAATATGGGTTGAAAAAGATTTGCAAATCATTGTATTCCGTTTATATTTACATCTAACACAATTTCCCAACTCGTATGGAAACGGGGTTTGTAGGACGCTACATCTCTTTAGCATAACAATGAGGAGCTTCACATTTTTCGTGGTGGTAAGCAGCAGGGGTGTCAAACTCATTTTTGTTGAGGGCCACATCGCAATTATGGCCGCCCACAGAGGGCCACTTTAAATGACGTGAGCCAATCAGCCAGCAGGACAGAGAACAGACTGATAGTGTGCTGTGACGTTGGCAAAGAAGCTTTTATCATCGCATAGACGGCTGGTAATAAATACATATAAAAACACCTGTATACAATTTGGACAAGCAGTAGCGAAACCATCATGAAAGTGATTCATTAGTTCCACTCTGACAGACTCCTTCTTTTTGGTTTGGCAGCAGCTGGTTGCAACGGTTAGCAATTAGTTGGACTGTTTATCTGGTCACCACAGGGGGTGTGTGTGCCCAACGTAGTCTGGAAACAGGTGACAGAGACTTATGGCTTGGGAAACACACAAACACAAGCAGATGCAAATGTATTTTTTCTAAATTCTCCAGGAGTCCTGGGAGACTTGGGAACTATCCGCAGTCCTTCAGTCTTGATTCTAACATATTTGTCGAGGTGCTTTAAAAAGCAAATACGGCCAAACAACAAGGCGTCTTGTGGAAACAATCCCCTTTATAATACTAAAACAACATGAGAACATCCGACATCATAAAGAACACGCCGGAAGTCAGTGTCAGAGTATTTCAGCAACACATGCTACAAACCCTGTTTCCATATGAGTTGGGAAATTGTGTTAGATGTAAATATAAACGGAATACAATGATTTGCAAATCCTTTTCAACCCATATTCAATTGAATGCACTACAAAGACAAGATATTTGATGTTCAAACTCATAAACTTTATTGCTTTTCAGGTGGAATTTTTTGGGCACTAATACACCCCCATACCATCACAGATGCTGGCTTTTGCACTTTGCGCCTATAACAATCCGGTTGGTTCTTTTCCTCCTTCCTCAGTTTCCAAAAACAATTTGAAATGTGAACACGTCAGACCACAGAACACTTTTACACTTTGCATCAGTCCATATTAGATGAGCTCGGGCCCAGCGAAGCCGGAGGCATTTCTGGGTGTTGTTGATAAGTAGCTTTCGTGTTATGGTTTAACAGGGGGAGATGACGGCAACAGACACCAGGGAGCATATATAGCTCTAAAATAATTTATTATATATACTACCGTTCAAAAGTTTGGGGTCACATTGAAATGTCCTTATTTTTAAAGGAAAAGCACTGTACTTTTCAATGAAGATCACTTTAAACTAGTCTTAACTTTAAAGAAATACACTCTATACATTGCTAATGTGGTAAATGACTATTCTAGCTGCAAATGTCTGGTTTTTGGTGCAATATCTACATAGGTGTATAGAGGCCCATTTCCAGCAACTATCACTCCAGTGTTCTAATGGTGCAATGTGTTTGCTCATTGGCTCAGAAGGCTAATTGATGATTAGAAAACCCTTGTGCAATCATGTTCACACATCTGAAAACAGTTTAGCTCGTTACAGAAGATACAAAACTGACCTTCCTTTGAGCAGATTGAGTTTCTGGAGCATCACATTTGTGGGGTCAATCAAACGCTCAAAATGGCCAGAAAAAGAGAACTTTCATCTGAAACTCGACAGTCTATTCTTGTTCTTAGAAATGAAGGCTATTCCACAAAATTGTTTGGGTGACCCCAAACTTTTGAACGGTAGTGTATATAGCTAATATATATAATAATAATCATACGAAACTATACAAACTAAACTAAGGAAATGGAGTGTGTGACAAAACCCAAGAGTGAGTGGTGTTAGACTATGTGTGTAATTAGCTGTTGTGTATTACCGTGATGTTGGATGAGGAAGCAGACAAATCAAAAGAGGGCAAGGCAAACGGGGTCCAAGATCCGCGAGAGGTCCGTGGGGCAGAGAGAGGCGTCAGAGTCCGGGGGCAAGCGAGGAGTCGAGAATCAGGAAGCGCGAGGGAGGCAGGGAAGAGTCCAGAGGGAGAACCAGGGAAAAGTGAGACTTTCATGACGACGGAGGGTACTGCGGGGACGACACGAGAAAATGCACACTGAAAACACGGAGGGGAAAACAGAGGTTGCATCAGATCATCGCTTACTGTACGCCAACAGAAGATTATATTCCGGTAAGGGATGGCAGGTTGTGCAGGCTTAAGAAGACCAGGAAGATCATCACCGACAGGTGCGTTGATTTCAGATTGATAGCAGCCGGTGGAGTGACGCATGCTGGAGAGGAGCGGCGGTGGGCGTGTCCCGAGGTGCGCTCATTGAGGAATGCGCATTGGCATGTGCCCGGGCGGTGACATTTCGCTTTGCTTAGTAGGGTTTTAACTTGCACTTACAGATGTGGCGACACACTGCAGTTACTGACAGTGGTTTTCTGAAGTGTTCCTGAGCCCATATGGTGATATCCTATACACACTGATGTCGGTTTTTTAATGCAGTACCGCCTGAGGGATATTACTCGATTCCTGCTGACTTTGTTCATTTACCACCCTACAAACATATAAACAGACAACAACTTTAATGACAGTTTTAATTCAACCGAGAGAGACGGAATATCAACAAAAAAAATCCGATCACGACCAACTGTAGTACTCAGTAATAATGTGTGGACCGATACTGAAAAATCATTACCGCCGATACCAGATCTTTCTGCTTTCATATCTATTCTTAAATCGAAATATCAATACTTTAGTTCAGGGGTGCCCAAACTTTTTCCACCATACTGAAATGTCAAAGTATGTGGGTGCAATATTGATATATATATATATATATATATATTTTTTTTTTGAAATGCTAAAACTAAGTGACTAAGTATATTGTTATTAATTATTAGTTATAGTATATATATATATATATATAGTATATATATAGTATATATATATATATATATATATATATATATATATATATATATATATATATATATATATATATATATATATATATATATAATAAATAAATGAACAGTATTTATTATTGTTTTTTTAAATTTTCAAATTGATTACTTCATAATTTAGTATTATTTTGTTTTTTTATTGAACGAGCTAAACTTTGCTGATATTTTAAGTACCGTATATTTTATTTTTATTTTGAGGAATTCTAATTTTTGATTAGTCTAAACTTTTTTATGTTTAAGAAATGCTAAAAACAAGTATTATATACAGTACAGGCCAAAAGTTTGGACACACCTTCTCTTGCAATGTGTTTTCTTTATTTTCATGACTATTTACATTGTAGATTGTCACTGAAGGCATCGAAACTATGACTGAACACATGTGGAGTTATGTACTTAACAAAAAAAGGGGAAATAACTGAAAAACAGAAGGTGTGTGTCAGGTTCAAACACTGATGACATTTATTAAACAGACAAGAAGCAAGGAATCATGCAGAGACAGAGTTCAATTTGGCTCAATGAGGAGAGACGTTTGGGGCTGCACACTCAGTGACAATCTCTCACCACGCTCTAAGTTCCAGACCCGCGTCCTCCTCTATTTATTTGGGAGGTCCCTGGTTACACCACTGAGGCTGCTTCTGAAGGAAGGGGGGTCATTTCAGTGCTGACACTCGTGATATCGCCCTGTCTCTGCTTTGTCTGCGTCACGGTACTCGATGTCCTGTACACAAACACTGATAAGAGACGACGGCAATCCAAGATTTCAAGTTGTCCCTTTGCACAGATAGAAAAGTACAACTTCAGCACAATTGATAATAACTATAGCAACGGCCTTTAAGCATAAGAGTTGTGTGATAACTTACACATAATTATTCTAACAGTGTGTCCAGACTTTTGGCCTGCCATGCATATTTAAAAACAGAACGTTGTGTTACAGGTGACAAAGTATATTATTATTAATTATTAGTTTAAACATTTCAGTGTGGAGGTTGCCCTCCAGTGGGTTCTTCGGACCACCAAGCATTGACATGCGAGCAGGATTCAGGTTCAATGAAGTTTTATTTTTTTCAAATAAAGTCCTTCTGTGGCTTTTCAGCAGTTGTCCTTTTTCTCTTCCTCTCGCTCCAACTCCCACTCCAACAACTCCATCCTCCCGGCTGCTGCCTTTTAACAGAGCGACAGGCGATTAGATAAACCAGGCCCAGGTGGGCCATCTACGCACCTGTCGCTGATTTCGAAGCCGGTCCTGGCACACCCCGCTTCGCTGCAGGCCCGCAGGCCACGCCCCCCCTCCACATTCAGCTTTTGTTTACCTGTGTTTCCCGAATAAAAAGTTATTTTTTTTACTTGCACTTTACCTACCCTTTCTGCATCCTGGGGTTCAGATGAACAACCCCAAATACCAAACCATCTCATATATGCAATAAGGAATGTTAAATACAAGATACAAGATCATTTATGCAACCAAGACTTGTAATCTTAACCAATCAAAAGTGAGTCAACATCTTGGAATTAGGCTTGATTGACAACGTTTTTGTGTGTGAAAGGCCTTAAGACCTCGAGATATAAGCACTGTCAACTAAAACACATATAAGCCGAACTACGCTGCACCAAATTACAGACCTCCACCTGTGACCAGGTATAGATTCCTGCATGCTTGAAGCACAGCCGACTCGTGTTGAGTGAGTTTAATATGACTCCTTGGACATGCATGGCAGAGAAAAGGCTGTATTGTGCACACCAGCACACCTTTCCCACACAGCCCAAACCCTACAGAAATACACACAAGCTGGGGCGCACTCATGCTCAACATTTTCCCACAGTACTTCCTACTCCGGGGCGGGGGACTAAATGGTGGTAATCCAGGGTAGCAAATTCAAATGCAGCAATTACACAACGGTGACTGCACACATGCTCGTTATTCCTTAAAGCACGTGAGTGATGGTGGTGATTCATGCTACGTTACCAAACATTCACTTTTCCTGTGCTGTACGTTTCTATCTTTTCCATCACACACTCGTACTTGCATGCAAACACACACACACACACACACACACACACACACACACACACACACACACACACACACACACACACACACACACACACACACACACACACACACACACACACACACACACACACACACACACACACACACACACACACACACACACACACACACACACACACACACACACAGATGTGAGCGCGGTTTTGCTGTTGAGTGGTCTCGAATTAGTGGAATATTGACATTCTATTAATATACAGATTTAGAATTAGATTTGACATATTTAGATTTATATTTAACATTTAGGTTTAGATTTAACATTCATATTTAACATTTAAGTTTATATTTAACGTTTAGGTTTGGATTCAACATTTATATTTTTATTTAACGTTTTATATTTATATTTAATATTTAGCACATAGCTTTAGCTTTAACATTTAAATTTAAGATTTAGATTTAACATTTAGGTTTAGATTTAACATTTAGATTTAACGTTTGGATTTGTATTTAACATTTTATATATAGATTTATGATTTAGCACTTACATTTAGATTTAAAACTAAGATTTAGCTTTAGATTTAACATTTAAATTCAAGATTTAGATTTGGATTTACCACTTAGGTTTAGATTTAACATTTAGATTTAAATTTAACATTTAGATTTCAAATTTAGGTTTAGATTTAAGATTTAGATTTAAATTTAAGATTTAGATTGAACATTTAGGTTTAAATTTAAGATTAGATTTAACATTCAGGTTTAGATTTAACATTTAGATTTAACGTTTAGATTTGTATTTAATGTTTTATATTTATATTTAATATTTAGCACTTACATTTAGATTTAAAACTAAGATTTAGCTTTAGCTATAAAATTTAAATTTAGATTTGGATTTGGATTTACCACTTAGGTTTAGATTTAACATTTAGATTCAAATTCAAGATTTAGATTGAACATTTAGGTTTAGAATTAACATTTAGATTTAAATTCAAGATTTAGATTGAACATTTAGGTTTAGATTTAACATTTAGATTTAACATTTACATTTTTATTTAACGTTTTATATTTAGATGTATTATTTAGCGCTTACATTTAGATTTAAAACTAAGATTTAGCTTTAGATTTAACATTTAAATTCAAGATTTAGGTTTGGATTTGCCACTTAGGTTTAGATTTAACATTTAGATGTAAATTTAAGATTTAGATTTAACATTTAGGTTTAGATTTAACATTTAGATTTAACGTTTAGATTTGTATTTAATGTTTTATATTTAGATTTATTATTTAGCACTTACATTTAGATTTAAAACTAAGATTTAGCTTTAGATTTAACATTTAAATTCAAGATTTAGATTTGGATTTACCACTTAGGTTTGGATTTGAACATTTAGATGTAAATTCAAGATTTAGATTTAACATTTAGGTTTGGATTAAACATTTACATTTAAATTTAAGATTTAGATTTAACATTTAGGTTTAGATTTAACATTTTTATTTTTATTTAACGTTTTATATTTAGATGTATTATTTAGCACTTACATTTAGATTTAAAACTAAGATTTAGCTTTAGATTTAACATTTAAATTCAATATTTAGATTTGGACTTACCACTTAGGTTTAGAATTAACATTTTAATTTAAATTTAAGATTTAGATTTAACATTTAAATTTAAGATTTAGATTTAACATTTAGATTTAACATTTAGATTTAGATTTAATACACAGCGCTCACATTTAGATTTAGAATTAAGATGTATATTTAACATTTATATTTAGATTCAATATTCAGCGCTCACATTTTGATTTCAAATTAAGATGCATATTTAACATTTATGTTTAATACTTAGCGCTCACATTTTGATTTCGAATTACGATTTAGACTTGGGATTTAGATATACCACTTAGGTTTAGACTTAACATTTAGATTTAACATTTAGGTTTAGATATAACATTTATATTTATATTCAAGATTCATATTTAACATTTAGATTCAACATTCAGACATATTTAGATTCAACATTTATTTTTTAACTTAAATGTGATGAAAATGAGCTAAATGTGAGAAATATATCTGCTAGAGGAGCATGACTGGACTTTTACATCACACACACACACACACACACACACACACACACACACACACACACACACACACACACACACACACACACACACACACACACACACACACACACACACACACACACACACACACACACACACACACACACACACACACACACACACACACACACACACACACACACACACAAATATATACATAAACAAACACACAATGCCCCTGTGCCTGTCAACACTGCTTGAAATTAAGTGACATGAAACACCGCTGAGCGCAGGCTTAGACATGCCGGTCTGAGGAGGAGGAGGAGGACATGAGGGTGAAGACATGGCTGAAAAAAATTATCTGAGGAGGAAAAGAGAGAAGCACCATTGCTATTGGAGATAATGCAGTTGTTCTACCCGTGCATGTGTGCGTTTTTGTCTGGGTACTCCCGGGTATGCCCCCAAAAATGCATGTTAGATTTAAGACTGTAATTTGTCCATTGGTGTGAATGGCCTTTATGTGCCCTGTGAATGGTCCAGGGTGTACGCCCCCCCCCCAGGTCAGCTGGGATAGGCTCCAGCTTACCCCGCCACCCTATAATGAGGACAAGCGGTAATGAAAATGGATGGAAGGAATAAAGTAAGATCTGGTGTAACTCCGAGGAATTAACAAGGATGAATGTTCCCATCCTCACTGAAATGCCCAGCACTGATTCTGAAAATTTAGCACTTCACTCCCTTTAGGGCAGTGGTCCCCAACCTTTTTGTAGCTGGGGACCGGTCAACGCTTGAAAATCTGTCCCACGGACCGGGGGGGGGGGGGGGGGGGGGGGGGGGGGGAATTTTTTTTTTTTTTTTTTTTTTTTTTTCATAAAGAAATACAATCATGTGTGCTTACGGACTGTATCCCTGCAGACTGTATTGATCTATATTGACATACACATACACAATATGTATATATTGTGTTTTTTATTTTGATTTAATAATTTTTTTTATTTTATTTTTTATTTAAAAAAAAAAAAAAAAAAGTTTATTTCTTGCGCGGCCCGGTACCAATCGGTCCGCGGACCGGTACCGGTTGGGGACCACTGCTTTAGGGAACTATTTTCTACTATCTTCTAAAGCAGGGGTGTCAAACTCAAATACAGAGTGGGCCAAAATTTAAAACTGATCAAAGAAGCGGGCCAAGGTTGAACAAATTAACCTTTTTAATAGGGACCCAAACAAGTTTTGCATTGAATATTGAACAAGCAAGGCTTATATAACTTTATAGTGACATGCAAAATCGAGTTTCAAATAATAATAATAATAATAATTCAAAAATATCAATGGCATATCAAATACAATTTAAAAAAGAATTGAATGCCTCTTTTCTATTTGCAGCCTTCTGAGGTAAATATCAACATTAACTTTTTCCACAGGCGAAAAAATTTGAAAATAAAATAACAATGAATAAACCAACCATTCAGGACTTTAAACTGCTCAGTTTGCAACACACTGATCTAATCTGATGTGCCCAAGCCAGATACCTGACATCTTTTCTTGGACGCTAGTTCATTAATGTCAGGGCTCAGGCTTTGAGCTGAGGCAACCCTCATTATCGAACGAAGGTGTTCATCAGTCATTTTTTTTCGTATTCACAGTCTTGGGGACGTGCCTTACAGGCACTGCTTCTAACGTCCTCTACGAGCCTGAGCTCATCTAAGATGGACTGATACAAAGTGGAAAAGTGTTCTGTGGTCTGACGAGTCCACATTTCCAATTGTTTTTGGAAACTGTGGACGTTGTGTCCTTCGGACCAAAGAGGGAAAGAACCATCCGGATTGTTATAGGCGCAAAGTTAAAAAAACAGCATCTGTGATGGTATGGGTGTGTATTAGTGCCCAAGACATGGGTAACTTACACATCTGTGAAGGCACCATTAATCCTGAAAGGTACATGCAGGTTTTGGAGCAACATATGTTATCATGGACGCCCCTGCTTATTTCAGCAAGACAATGCCAAGCCACTCGCTACAACAGCGTGGCTTCATATTAAAGAGTGCGGGTACTAGACTGGCCTGCCTGTAGTCCAGATCTGCCTCCCATTGAAAATGTGTGGCCTATTATGAAGCCTAAAATACCACAACGGAGACCCCCGGACTGTTGAACAACTTAAGCAAGTACTTAACAAATGTAGTCATGTGGTTAAAACGAGGCTCCCAGTTAAATTGAGACTGCCGGTCTAAATGATTACGAACCGAACAATATGTCGAGCACATGTTTTTAATAATGAACGTCTTTCTGTGTTTCAAAGGGTGATAAGAAAACGACTTTATGTTAGGTGCTTGACACCAGCTGTGTCTTATCTCCTCCCTGTTCCATCCTTCATAGCACAGCTGCACCTCTTTTGAGTGTGTACTTACAGTCTATGGTCTGCTCCTATCTGTGTATGCTGGCTTTCAGTGAGCACGCCTTAGCGAACGTCTATCACATGTAGTAAGTGTTCTAATAAAGTCGGACAGAAAATCATGAATTGTTTAAAGCAGGGATGTCAAACTGGTTTCCATTGAGGGCCACATGGCAGTTATGGCTGCCACCAGAGGGCCGCTTGTAACAGCGAATAATGTATGAATTTGCCTCTGGATTTCATTATTAATTATATAAATTGTTTTAAGTAGACTGTTTATTTTACAGTAAAAACTTGGTGTGGAGGGAGGTGTGGCCAGCGCTGCCTGCACCATGTCCATGGTGCTGAGGACAGAGCACCATCAGGCGGGGGCGTGGCAGTGCTGACGGCGAGACACAGCTGGCAGGTGATTGGATTTCACAGGTGGTACGTGTTAATCTAATCGTAGTTGTCTTTAACAGTAAGCGGCCGGGAGCAGGAGGAGAGAGAGGATACGGACGTGGCTGAAAAGTCGCGTCCTGCTGGAGAGAAAACTTTTGTTAAAACATATGATTATTAAAACCTTGTTAAAACCTGCACGCTTGGCGCCGTGTCTGACAGTGGGACTGCGAGGACGCAACTTCCACACTTGACATTTACAAAATGTTACTGTAAAATATAGTGTTTTTTTTTTTATTTTGACCAAAATTTTTGAGGGGGGTTTACGGAAAAATCTGGCAGCTAAATTGCCAGATTTTTTGTGTTTAATTGACATTGGTTTTTACAACATTATATTGTTCATGGAAAAACAGTACAAGTTGTATTTTTTTTATACTGGCAACTTAGCTGCCAGTTTTTCTACCGTAAAAACAAATGTACCGCCTTTCCATTTACAGGAATACACCGTTAAAAACAACAACCGTAGATTTTACAGTCAAAAACTGGCAGCTCAGTCAACATAATTTTGACGCAAAAAACAGTAGTAATTTTTTTCAATTTACAGTAATATGCTGTGAAGAACAACGTCAAATTTATAGTCATTTTTACTAATTTGATGGTTAGTTTGCTGTAATGTTAATTATTTTTTATTTATTTTTAAATAGACGAAAACATGTTTGGAAAGCATGATAATATACTGTAATATTTGTTGTAGCCAGTCAAAAGACGTTTGAACGGAAGTAAACCACCAAAACAACATGGCTACTGTGCGGCAAACATAGAAAAAGCCAAAAATCTAACAATGTAATGGAATCCATCCCTAGACGTTATCAAAAAAAGATTTGTCGAGTGATCTCAGCAGTGTTGTCGCGATACCTGTACCAAAATGTATCTCGATACTTTTCGATACTTTTCTAAATAAAGGGGACCGCAAAAAATGGCATTATTGGCTTTATTTTAACAAAAAATCTTACGGTACATTAAACATTTGTCTCTTATTGCAATTTTATCCTTAAATAAAATAGTGAACGTACTAGTCAACTTGTTTTTTAGTACTAAGTAAGCAAACAAGCGATGATATTACGGACCTTCGATCCCTCAGGCGGTACTGCATCAAAAAGCGACATCAGTGTGTAAAGGATATCACCACATTGGCTCAGGAACACTTCAGAAAACCACTGTCAGTAACTACAGTTGGTCGCTACATCTGTAAGTGCAAGTTAAAACTCTACTATGCAAAGCGAAAGCCATTTATCAACAACACCCAGAACCAGTTATCATTACGTATATGTATTGTTGCATTTGAACAATTGTATTGTTGATAATAAAGGTAAAGTATTGGTATTGTTTATTATCAATAGCACTATTTCTATTGGTATTCATATTGCTCCATTTTTAGTGTAATAATGCTCATTGTCATTTCTGTATTATTTTTTTATTTTCGCTAACTGCTTATTTGCTATTACTTTTACCATCATATTTGTACATGTCGTATTTGCTAATGTTGCTCTGTTGTTGTTGTTGTTGTTGTTGTGTTTGCTGTTGTTGTTTTTGTCTCTCTGTCTAATCCCCCTCTTGTCCCCACAATTCCCCCCTCTGTCTTCCTTTTTTTGTCTTTCTATCCCCTCCTGCTCCGGCCCGGCTGCACCAAATGATAATATAAATACATTTAATAAAGTCAAAATACAAATAAGGCAACAAGAGAAGTATCCTACACTTCTCTTTTGTAAAGTAAATCTGAACAGCCGATATGGGCATCTACATCTACTATATGATTTGCCTGAGAAGCTGGGCAGGACATTTAAAAAAAAAAAAAAAAAAAAAATCAACAACACCCAGAAACGCCGTCAGCTTCCCTGGGGCCCGAGCTCATCTAAGATGTACTGATGCAAAGTGTAAAAGTGTTCTGTGGTCTGACGAGTCCACATTTCAAATTGTTTTTGGAAACTGCGGACGTCGTGTCCTCCGGACCAAAGAGGGAAAGAACCATCCGGATTGTTATAGGCGCAAAGTGTAAAAGCCAGCATCTGTGATGGTATGGGGGTGTATTAGTGCCCAAGGCATGGTTAACTTACATATCTGTGAAGGCACCATTAATGCTGAAAGGTACATACAGGTTTTGGAACAACATATGTTGCCATCCAAGCAACGTTATCATGGACGCCCCTGCTTATTTCAGCAAGACAATGCTGAACGTGGCTTCATGATTTAGAGGCAGAATAGATTTCCCCCACCAAGAACGAGCCCATTATTACAAGTTAAAATGAAAAAAACCCACAAAAACATAAGAATTCTTGTCTCACTTTAGGATTGTGAACGATAGGCAAAATTTCCCCCAAAAAGTGCAGTTCCTCTTTGTTATCTCCTATATGAAAAAACAAAACACATTAAAAAAAAAATGCCAAAATACACCAATTTATTTTGTTTTAGCCTCATCAGGTTTCAGGATTCAGGATGCTTTATTATTGTCCATTCTTTAACATGTACAAGACACATAAGAACTGAAATTACATTTTCGGCACAGTCCCACTAAGAGCAGACATACATTACAGGGAGACAAGACAGGACCGCCAACGGATCAGCCACTTATGGTGCTCCTTAAAAAAGGTGGGAAAAAGGTGATATTGGGAAAGGGGGGGAAGAGTAAAAAATATCAGTCAAAGGCTGGACCCTCGGGAGGGGGTCCAGACTGAGTCCAAGGGAAAAAACCTCTTTTGCCATAGGACACATAAACATGTTACATATAATCACAACAACTCACAACAGAGGGGGGGGGGGGGGGGGGGGGGCCCTGGAGGCCGGCCTGCTGCTATAAAGTGCTACTCAGCCGTCCATCACCCCGAAGGGGAATCAAGCAGTGGTGAAGGCGTGGGGTGGGGGTGCGGAGTGTGTTTGTGTATATGTATTGTATATTGTTTTTGGGTGTAGTAGTGTTGTGTCCATAGGCCCGGGGCCGTTCTGCATGCAATGCAAGCAAAGTTCGACATCCAGGTGTCGTTGAGGAGGGAGGGAGGTCAAAAGCGTCCATCTTTGAGAGTCCTCGGGGGATGTTTACAGAACAGCCTGCTCCTGTTGTTGCATCAAGGCCATTCGAGGGAGTCAAATCGTAGATTAGGATTTTAGTTTTTCCGCGAGCAGACATTACAATGGCCTGCCTGTTCTATTCTTCCATGTTGGCTCTCATATCCAATTTTTCCCTTTCAGCAAGCGTCTCCATGATGTGATCCATCTTGCGATTCAGTTCAGAAATCGCCCCAGACTGTGATCCCACAGCCCGGACCAAACCTTCCTTTGCGACGAACAGCCTTTGGGCTCCTTGAGTGGCTGCCATCGTCTTACGAATTGTACGATACACCAGAGCAATGCCCAGCCCAATCAGCAGGTACACCGCGATCATGGTTCCAATAATATAATTTATAAAAGGATAATAAACGGTATGTCTAATATTTTGATTTTTCAGTCCATATATGCTAAAGCCATCGCCACCTTTCTCACAGCTATTTCCACGCAACTGCCAGTTGCACGTCCTTTTCAGTTCGGCTTTGGCTCTTCAAGATTCACATGACATTTCTAGCAAAATTGCATTTTTTTTTATTTCTTTGAAAGAAATATATATATATTGTACTGGTTTCGAAGGTGAAAACTACCAAAATGGGTCCCGCATCCTTTGATTTGTCACTCTGTCCCTCTTAAAACAACAATAGCAAATAAAAAATTAAAATCATAAGTTTATTTCATGTCATAAAAAAAGCCTCGACATATTGCAACTTTTGTTGCAACTTAATGGAAAAACGTCCGCAAATGTACAACCACAAAAAAAAAAAGTTTGCCAAATCCTGTACGGACTGAACAGAAAAAACCCTACTTTTAACCTTTGTTTAATGTTCATATTGTTGTTACTCAGCCAGCGTTTGTGGGTCTGATGGCCCCGTTGCATTTTGTGGCTTTTAATGCCTCACAATCAAACACTTTTATGTTAAAATACTGAACAGATGTTTACCTTATCCCAATAAACATCTGTTCAGTATTTTAACATAAAAGTGTTTAATAATAATAATAATAATAATAATAATAATAATTGATTTTATTTGTATAAAGCACTTTACATTGAGCAAACAACCTCAAAGTGCTACAGTGTATTGAAAAAAAACCCCAATAATAAAAAGATAATACAAAAATAAATAAAAACTAGAACAGCCTAATAGCTAGAACTAGTATGCATATATCTATAAAAAGGCTTTTTTTAAAAGAAGGGTTTTTAAGCCTTTTTTAAAAGCATCCACAGTCTGTGGTGCCCTCAGGTGGTCAGGGAGAGCATTCCACAGACGGGGAGCGTTTGATTGTGAGGCATTAAAAGCCACAAAATGCAACGGGTCCATCAGACCCACAAACGCTGGCTGAGTAACAACAATATGAACGTTGCACGGAAAAATTTCTCTGCCAGTTTCTGCATTCCACAGGGATTCTTCTTTTGTGTTTCTGCACCTGCGGTTCCCGTGACGTCAATCGTTGAAACGGAAGTATTCGGACCCCATTGGATCCAATACAAAAAGCTCTGATTTCATCGCAAAATTCCACAGTATTCTGGACATCTGTGTTGGTGAATCTTTTGCAATTTGTTTAATGAACAATGGAGACTGCAAAGAAGAAAGCTGTAGGTGGGATGGGTGTATTAGCGGCTGGCTGCAGCAACACAACCAGGAGGACTTTGAGATGGATAGCAGACGCGCTATCCGATGCTAGCCGCCGACCGCATCTATGATCGGGTAAAGTCCTTCGTCGCTCCGTCGATCGCTGGAACGAAGGTGAGCACGGGTGTTGATGAGCAGATGAGGGCTGGCGTAGGTGGAGCGCTAATGTTTTTATCATAGCTCTGACGAGGTCCCGTAGCTAAGCTAGCTTCAATGGCGTCGTTAGCAACAGCATTGTTAAGCTTCGCCAGGCTGGAAAGCATTAACCGTGTAGTTACATGTCCATGGTTTAATAGTATTGTTGATTTTCTGTCTATCCTTCCAGTCAGGGGTTTATTTCTTTTGTTTCTATCTGCATTTAAGCCCGATGCTATCACGTTAGCTCCGTAGCTAAAGAGCTTCGCCGATGTATTGTCGTGAAGATAAAAGTCACTGTGAATGACCATTTCGCGTTCTCGACTCTCATTTTCAAGAGGATATAGTGTCCGAGGTGGTATAAAATACAAATCCGTGATCCACAATAGAAAAAGGAGAAAGTGTGGAATCCAATGAACGTTTGTGCCTAAGTTACGGTCAGAGCGAAAAAAGATACGTCCTGCACTACACTCTAGTCCTTCACTCTCACGTTCCTCATCCACGAATCTTTCATCCTCGCTCAAATTAATGGGGTAATCGTCGCTTTCTCGGTCCGAATCGCTCTCGCTGCTGGTGTAAACAATGCGGAAATGTGAGGAGCCTTTCAACCTGCGACGTCACGCTACTTCCGGTACAGGCAAGGCTTTTTTTATCAGCGACCAAAACTTTATCGTCGATGTTCTCTACTAAATCCTTTCAGCAAAAATATGGCAATATCGCGAAATGATCAAGTATGACACATAGAATGGATCTGCTATCCCCGTTTAAATAAAACAAATTCATTTCAGTAGGCCTTTAAGCATAAAGTGAGTGTGATAATATATGCATAATTATTGTAACACCCACAGACCCGAACACCACACAAGGGTTAACCCTTGAAATATATGTTTCCATAAACCTATCCCATTTTTTAAAGGCAGAATCCATCACGCACACATTCTAGTCTAGATTTGTCGTCATTTATTGGTTGGAAATCAGTCGCTGGCAGATCGTCACCATGAACCACTGCAACTTTTTTTTTTTTACATTCCATTTATAATTGCTGAAGTGTGGTTCTGGAAATAATGAACTAAGTCAAAATAATGGTCGAAACTTATTGACGGAGGCCCCAAAAAGGTCCGTTCATGATCGAATGGAAAAGCAGAAGGTTTTCCTCATCAGTAGCAGACCACAATCCAATTAGATTCTCCAACTTGCTTAATTGTCCACAGATGGGATTTTGTTTACCGACTATCACATCAGTTTGGCACCTCGGAACATACCAGAAGAAATGTGTTACAGCTGTTCCGACGCGTCACCCTGAATGCTTTTCTGATCAATATTTTCATTTTGATGGCAATTTACTCCTTTTGTTTACCTCAAACTTGTAAAAAAAACCTTGGTATTTGGGAAACGAGTGAAAAGTCCCAGCCACGTAATACAATTGCTAAAAAAAAAAAAATCACATTATGGCTCTTAATGGAAGCAATTTCAGTATTGCCAAATCAAAGTAGACTGCCACAACATCCTTCATCGCTGGCCTCCACTTGCCAGAAAAAGACACGCGGCTATTAAACATTTCATTATAAGTTCCATAAAAAAAAAAAAGAAAAAAAAAAAGGGGGAGCTGACTGACTCTCAGGCACATTTTTCCAACTTGAGCTAAGACACTTCAAAGTGTGGAGATAACGCAGAGCAGACTGTCTGAGGGATCCTCAAAGCGTCGACTTTATTGGGAAGCGATATTTAGCCACCTTTCGTTTCATTCATTCCCTGCACCGCGTATCCTCATCTGGGTCAGGGGAGAGTTGGATCCGACCCCGGCTGACTCCGGGCGAGAGGCGGAGTACACGCCAGACTCCTCGCCAGCCAATCACAGGGCAGATATAGACACAACTTTGGACTATTTAGTCTGCAGTGAGCATAACATGCATTTTTTTGTGGCATTTGGGACGGGGAGAATAGACAACTCCGCAGTAGGGCTGCAGCATTTTATCACCGTATTTTTCGGACTACAAGGCGCACTTAAAATCCCTTCATTTTCTCAAAACTCGACAGTGCGCCTTATAACCCGGTGCGCCTGATGTACGTTTAAGAAAAAACTTTCTCAACCAGCTATTGCAAGGAATTTAGGGATTTCACCATCTACGGTCCGTAAGATCATCAAAGGGTTCAGAGAATCTGGAGAAATCCCTGCACGTAAGCGATGATATTATGGATCTTCGATCCCTGCATCAAAAAGCGACATCAGTGTGTAAAGGATATCACCACATGGGCTCAGGAACACTTCAGAAAAGCACTATCAGTAACTACAGTTGGTCGCTAAATCTCTAAGTGCAAGTTAAAACTCTACTGTGCAAAGCGAAAGCCATTTATCAACAACACCCAGTAGTCCAGACCTGTCTCCCGTTGAATATGAAGCCTAAAATACCACGACGAAGACCCCGGACTGTACAACTTAAGTTGTACATCAAGCAAGAATGGGAAAGAATTCTACTTGAAAAGCTTCAAAAAATTGGTCTCCTCAGTTCCCAAATGTTTAATTAATGTTGTTAAAAGGAAAGGCCATGTAACACAGTGGTAAAAATGCCCCAGTGCCAACTTTTTTGCAATGTGTTGCTGCCATTAAATTCTAAGTTAATGATTATTTGCAAAATAAAATTTTGTTTCTCAGTTTGAAACAAAATTTTGAAATCACTGCACGTAAGCAGCTAAGCCCGTGACCTTCGATCCCTCAGGCTGTACTGCATCAACAAGCGACATCAGTGTGTGAAGGATATCACCACATGGGCTCAGGAACACTTCAGAAACCCACTGTCAGTAACTACAGTTGGTCGCTACATCTGTAAGTGCAAGTTAAAACTCTCCTATGCAAGGCGAAAACCGTTTATCAACAACACCCAAAAACGCCGTTGGCTTCGCTGGGCCTGAGCTCATTTAAGATGGACTGATACAATGAGGAAAAGTGTTCTGTGGTCTGACGAGTCCACATTTCAAATTGTTTTTGGAAACTGTGGACGTCGTGTCCTCCGGACCAAAGAGGAAAAGAACTATCCGGATTGTTATAGGCGCAAAGTTGAAAAGCCAGCATGTGTAATGGTATGGGGGTGTATTAGTGCCCAAGACATGGGTAACTTACACATCTGTGAAGGTGCCATTAATGCTGAAAGGTACATACAGGTTTTGGAGCAACATATGTTGCCATCCAAGCAACGTTACCATGGACGCCCCTGCTTATTTCAGCAAGACAATGCCAAGCCACGTGTTACATCAACGTGGCTTCATAGTAAAAGAGTGCGGGTACTAGACTGGCCTGCCTGTAGTCCAGACCTGTCTCCCATTGAAAATGTGTGGCGCATTATGAAGCCTAAAATACCACAACTGAGACCCCCGGACTGTTGAACAACTTAAGCTGTACATCAAGCAAGAATGGGAAAGAATTCCACCTGAGAAGCTTAAAAAATGTGTCTCCTCAGTTCCCAAACATTTACTGAGTGTTGTTCAAAGGAAAGGCCATGTAACACAGTGGTGAACATGCCCTTTCCCAACTACTTTGGCACGTGTTGCAGCCATGAAATTGTAAGTTAATTATTATCTGCAAAAAAAAAAAAAAAGTTTATGAGTTTGAACATCAAATATGTTGTCTTTGTAGTGCATTCAATTGAATATGGGTTGAAAAGGATTTGCAAATCATTGTATTCCGTTTATATTTACATCCAACACAATTTCCCAACTCATATGGAAACGGGGTTTGTATATCCAATTCATACCCACATACGTAAAAGGCCCGGGTCGGATATATGAACAATTCGTAATTGCACTGTTCACACTGACATGGAAAAAATCCAATACAGGTCGCATATGTGTAAACAAATCGGAATTGACCTGCAGTGCAAACAAGGCCGTTGTTATCTGTTTATGACACCTCATGTAAAATATGTCTGAGAAGCTGAAGAGTCGGTTTATTTTTATAAACTTCGGGGCATCTGGCTGTGAATCTGCTGGGACCGCGGCTACTCTGAATTGTGCACGGCTAATCCGTCTCGGGTAGCCCGCTGGTGTGCTTGTTACCATAATACTGCTACTCATCCGTCACGTCAGTTCATTCCCTGTGTGCATGTGCATGGACCAGGAAACAAATGGTGGTGGTGGTATGCAGAAAAGTCCATAGTTTAGCAAAAAAAAAAAAAAATTGTTGGCGCCTTTTTTATAAAAGAAGAAGGTTACTTTCAGACATTGAATTATGGCAACTTTGCTGTCGACTCACCTATGATTGATAATTATCTTGTGCCGTGCAGACAGACACACGCACACACGCTTGTCAAATGATTCAAACAGAGTGGCGTGTTGCGTGAGTAAGCGGTACAACATTTTCGGGGCTCTCGCTCGTCAAAATTCGCCGCCGGGTTCTTATATCTGCTTTAAACGCGGCATAGAATATGCATGACTTTTGGATGGATATTCTGTTACAGAGTCATCTGGGGAAAATGTGTGAGGGAATTTGGACCACCGCCCTAAGGGCAAAGAAAAAAAAATGGTGCGAGATGATGCTAATTATCACAAAACCCAAAACCGGTGAAGTTGGCACGTTGTGTAAATGGTAAATAAAAACAGAATACAATGATTTGCAAATCATTTTCAACCTATATTCAATTAAATACACTGCGAAATCAAGATACTTAACGTTCGAACTGGAAAACGTTGTTATTTTTTGCAAATATTAGCTCATTTCGAATTTGATGCCTGCAAAATGTTTCAAAAAAGCTGGCTAAAGTGGCAAAAAAGACTGAGAAAGTTGAGGAATGCTCATCAAACACTTATTTGGAACATCCCACAGGTGAACAGGCTAATTGGGAACAGGTGGGTGCCATGATTGGGTATAAAAGCAGCGTAGCAGTTGCCCTCTAGTGGGTTCCCCTGACCACCACACACTGGCACGAGAGTCCGGTATTCAGGTTGGATCAAGTCTTTTATTTTCATCCACCAGTATGATTTGCTTTTCGGCAGTATATAGATAGGACTTTTCAGTCCGGCGTGTCTCTACTTTGCTCTCTAGTGTCTCTCTCTCTCGCTCCAACTCCAACCGGCTGCTGCTAATAAGCATGGCAGGTGATTGGATGATCAGCCCCAGGTGGGTAATCCAATCATCTGCCAGCTGTGCTTCGAGGCCGGTCCTTCCACATAGGCCCGCAGACCACGCCCCCATCCACAAGCAGCTTCAATGAAATGCTCAGTCATTCAAAAACAAGGATGGGGCGAGGGTCACCACTTTGGGAACAAATGCGTAAGCAAATTTTCGAACAGTTTAAGAACAACATTTCTCAACCAGCTATTGCAAGGAATTTAGGGATTTCACCATCTACGGTCCGTAAGATCATCAAAAGGTTCAGAGAATCTGGAGAAATCCCTGCACGTAAGCGATGATATTATGGATCTTCGATCCCTGCATCAAAAAGCGACATCCGTGTGTAAAGGATATCACCACGTGGGCTCAGGAACACTTCAGAAAAGCACTACCAGTAACTACAGTTGGTCGCTAAATCTCTAAGTGCAAGTTAAAACTCTACTGTGCAAAGCGAAAGCCATTTATCAACAACACCCAGTAGTCCAGACCTGTCTCCCGTTGAATATGAAGCCTAAAATACCACGACGAAGACCCCGGACTGTACAACTTAAGCTGTACATCAAGCAAGAATGGGAAAGAATTCTACTTGAAAAGCTTCAAAAAATTGGTCTCCTCAGTTCCCAAATGTTTAATTAATGTTGTTAAAAGGAAAGGCCATGTAACACAATGGTAAAAATGCCCCAGTGCCAACTTTTTTGCAATGTGTTGCTGCCATTAAATTCTAAGTTAATGATTATTTGCAAAATAAAATTTTGTTTCTCAGTTTGAACATTAAATATCTTGTCTTTGCAGTCTATTCAATTGAATATACGTTGAAAATGATTTGCAAATCATTGTATTCTGTTTTTATTTGACTATTTACACAACGTGCCAACTTCACTGGTTTTGGGTTTTGTATTATTTTTAGGAATGCACAAGATTATTATTATTTTTTTAAACCGATACTGATACAGATGATTTCCTGCTTCCCAAAACCGATAATGACAACCAATCATTTGTTTGTATTTATTGTAGGCCTGGTTACCAAAGTTGGTACTTTTATAGGTACGGTACCACCAAATTTTGTCCATATTATCAGGTACTGATTCAAGTAAAATCCACATGTACCATATATTTTCTTATACCTTTTGTTGCGTGTACGATTGCAGACTCAGCAGAGTTAGCACCGGCTCAAGCACTTGGCAGGCAAACAAGCGCTCGTCGGATTTCCTTTAGGTCAGTGTTTTTCAAACTGGCGGGTCGTGGTGGGGAAGTTTACGACAGGCCGTTTACAGCACCTGGGAGAAAAGGAGCGCTCCATTTGCTCAGCCCAACGCACCTACAGCACAGCATGGATGATCTCGCCTCATTGGAGCATTTTTCTTTCTAATGCTCTTAAAACAATGTATCCGTTTTCTTGACATTTAAGTGAATATCCAATAAGAGGGGAGGAATTGATTTTTATTGCAGTCCAATTGCAGATAGGGATGTGGTGAGAAGAGCTACTTTTCTGGAAGAATTGGCTTCCCATAAAAATTTGCTGCCCGACACCACTGAGCATGCGCACTGATGCGCATCAACACAATAGGTTTCCTCAAACAAAATAACCATCGCAATTAAGGTAAAAAAATGTTTTTTCCTCTATATTGTAGTTATTTTAAGCATTTTTTTCCACATACTAGGAAACAAACCAAAGCAAAAACGGTATAAACCCTGATTACTTTTCTTGGTAGACAAAAAAGAGACCTTTTTGCTATTCTTAAATTAAGTAAATGCTAGTGCCATTATCTTGACATAATGATATGCACTCGGCATCATGATTATTTTTTTTCATGCTTGAATTAAGAAATTATTACTTTGAAAAAGTAGTTTTATACTTGTGAGTGTTGATGACACAGCTTTGCATCAGTTGATATTCTAGTTTCAAGCATGTTTTACTCAATATAGGTCATCAAATCTCAGCAACAAACTGTAATATCTTACTGAGATCATTTAGGACCAAAACCCTTAAAACAAGTAAAACACTCTAACATAAAATCTGCTTAGTGAGAAGAATTATCTTATCAGACAGAAAATAAGCAAATGTCACCCTTATTTGAGATATTTAATCTTACTTAGATTTCAGTTTTTGCAGTGTATGCTTGTGAGTCTGTGCTATCCATTAAGTAAGACTACTTATTATGTTGAAGGGGGCAGGAAATATAAGATTTTCTTCATCCTGTTCCTTCCCAAGCATAGATGTGTAAATATGTGTTTAGTTGCTAAAGTTTAATTGTCTATTGATCAAAAATGCACATCAATGAAGGAGATAAATAAAAAATCAATGAATGAATGAAGTAAGTAATTCCGGTGAGCAATCTTTAATTATGCTTTGATTGCAGTAATGCACAGCATTAACTTATATGACCCAATGTAAACAACCTTCCCTAGTCATGGTGCTTAAAAAAATAAAATCCAAGCAACACAAAATGTCAACAGACATGGTCACACATAAGCTGCTCACTGAACTTGGTGGACATTATAAAAAAAACGTCCATGCACCATAAAAAATGCGACCCCCAAGTCAAAAAGTTTGGACACCCTTGGTTTATAACATATCGTGTGGAATACAGACAGAATGAATGTCAACAATAAGTATTTTGGAAAGCTCATATAACAAATATAATATATTACAAATGACAAAAACACTCGTCCAGGATCTATTTCGGACATTTTCCAAAGATTTCATCAAAATCCGTCCATTACTTACGTTGCTAACTATCAAATTACGCAAATGATCGCATTTTTTAACGAAGCAGCACATTTAAAAAAATGTTTTAAAAGTCACCCAATCTGAAAGTAAAATGAGATTACTCCGTTGGAAGTAGGTCATATTTGGATGTTTAGGACTGCACATGCAGGTGTGTGTGCAGTTGACAGGAATGTGCTGCATGCAATGATTGAGAGATAAAACCTCTGAGGTGCTAACAGACAGGAACAGACTGATGAGCCGCGGAGAGAATTCTCCGTCGTCCTCGTCGATTTCCAGTAGCTGCCTCTCTTATGCGATCCAAACTAACTTCCAGTCACCACGTTTACATGCGCTGGAAGAAAATCTGAACCATCGCATGAATTCGGTTGGAATCAATCAATCAAACACTTAAATTAGATTCGATTTTTTAAGTATCAGATTATAACCCGCGGCTCTTTAGCGCCGCCCTAGTGGCTCCCTGGAGCATTTTTAAAAAAGGATTAAAAATGGAAAAAGATGGGGGGAAACATTTTCGTTTGTTTGAGGACAAGCATGACACAAACCTTTCCAATTGTTAGAAAGCCCACTGTTTAATATGTTTGTGTGTATGCTAGCTACACTGATGACACTATTTGGTGGACTTCGTTTTGTCCTACTAATTTTGGCGGTTCTTGAACTCACCATAGTGTGGACTGTGACGCAACAGTTTGTTTTACATGTAGAATCTTCCACTCCTTCTTTGTCTCATTTTGTCCACCAAACGTTTTATTCTGTGCGTGAATGCACAAAGGTGCGCTTTTGTTGATGTTAGTGACTTGTTGGAGTGCTAATCAGGCATATTTGGTCAGTGCATGACTAACATGCTATTTAGGCTAGCTGTATGTACATATTGCATCATTATGCCTCATTTGTAGGTATATTTGAGCTCATTTAATATCCTTTTCTTTTATCCTTTTTGTATATAATTTAGTTTGGCATGTCTCATGACACATTAACTGTATGTAATATTGGCTGCATTTCAGATAGTTGTTTGTGTGCCATGTTGTTCCAGACCACAGGAAACATTACCTATCTTGCCAAAGATTGTAATAAATGTATTAAAAGAAGACAGCCTGCCGTTTCCTTTAACTAGGACACACACATTTATACTTTTGGCCTTTAAAAGCCAGTAATATCCAGGAGTTATCTCACCTTCTGAGTAGCCTCTGATTTACTAATGGTTTCTAATGTGGTAAAAATGTGTGGAATAAATATTACATTTCAACATTTCTGTCAACGAAGATTTGCTTCAGCCTGCGACACATAGTCATTTTGATAGTAGGCTATTATAGCTAATATAGACTCTTACGTCATGTGTTGCCTTCATTATAAGACTTATTATAAACAGCTTTTCATTTTCTGTTTCTGCGACTCCAGACAGATTAGTTTTTTGTATTTTTAGTCCAATATGGCTCTTTCAACGTTGGATTAGATAAATATATGTCACGACGGGGGGGGGGGGGGTTCCGATACTACATTTTAAATCTTATCGGCCGATAATATCGGCAGTCCGATATTGTCGGACATCTCTAGTTGTTGTTAATCAGTGTTTTATCGTTCATAGTTAATATTGTAAATCCCACTTTCTTTAATTTCATGTACATTTTGGGTGTACCATTCACTAAAAAACTGTAAAATTCCATTCTGTTTTTTTGAGGTGTCTTTCATAGCATTTTTAGAATTCTATTGGACATTGTGACTTTTGGCATTAGTGTTCCTGGAAAAAAAGAAGGGACCTCAACACACACTGTACAGCAGATTTTTACAGCTAAATGTGTATATATCATTTATACACACATACACATTGGCCCCCCGAGTCGAAATTTTTGCCGAGCTTTGCTCTAATGCAGGGTTGGGCAATTCATTTTTACCGGGGGCCGCATGAGCAACCCGAGCACTGCTGGAGGGCCACATCGACAATATTTCAATTACATTTTGCTCAATATTATTTTTGATATACCGTAAGATAAATAATAATAAATAATAATAATAATAATTAATAATAATAATAATAATAATTTAATTTAACCTAACTTAACTTTATACAAAAGCAGATTGCTTTTGATGGTTTACACTTCATGATGTATAATACAATGCAAAAATGTCAATTTCTGCACAGGGTTAATTTAAAGTTTATCCTGCATCCTCTTTAAAAGTCCAACATTTTTCCCCGTCAGATTTGGACAGCCATCTGTTGTCACACCTGCCGGCTTGTCCCATTTCAGTCCTAACATGTCCAAACACGCATTTACCTATGTGAACAAGTCATTACCTGTGGTTGTCTCTTTAATTGACTGCATGGCTGCCAGCTACTCCGTGATTTGAAAGTCTGCAGTTATTCCACGTAAAAAGATGAGCAGCTGGGCGGTGTCACGTACACCGCAGCTCTCATCCAAAGCCAGCGAAAAACAGTCAAAGTCGGCCGTTCTGTTCTTCAGCTGAAGTCCAATAAGCACTCCTTAATAAACTCTCCGTCAGAAAACGCCTTACTTTTTCTGGCGATTTTGTGAGAAATGACAAAACTTGTCCTGACAGCTACATCTCTGGGGGTGTGAAATTTGGCAAAAAGTCCTTGTTGGGTTTGCAGTTTTACCATCAACGCATCAGCCTCCCTTGCGCGCGCTTCATCAGACAGATTCCGGTATTTTTCCTCGTGCTTCGTCGTGTAGTGGCGATTCAAATTATATTCTTTAAACACAGCAACCTGTGTACCACAAATTAAGCACACTGCTTTACCTTTAATTTCTGTAAAGAAATACTTGGCAGTCCATGTGTTGTTGAAAACACGGCATTCGTCATCAACTTTTCTTTTTTTAGCGTGAGCTGACATCTCGGTGGTAACTGGGCATCACTTGTCGCTGTGCACCTTCACTCACAGGTTACACACATACGCCCATAAATAAAATTTTTAAAAATAAAAGCAGCACAGTTGTATTGCACGCACGACAGTGACATGCAGTCACTAGAGGCAGGTGAGGCAGGGCCTCACCTGCCTCACCTGCCATCATGGAAAGAAATAAAATGTAAAAAGAAAACAAAATAATTAAATTGTTATATGTATCCAGTGATTATACTATAAAGTTATTTTCCATTTAACTTCACCAGTTTTAGATTATTTTTATTCAAAATCGCTGAATTTTCACATTCGCCGTTCAAATACTGAGAAGAGACGGTGCGGTGATCAGCAGCCAGTTGAGGCACGTCACTGCGTTGTGCCTCAACATGGATTGCGGACTTGGCTAACTGCTGGTCTGCTGTGCAGTGAGACCGTATTGCTGTATGAATTATATCAGCTAACTAAACTATGGCATAGTTTAGTTAGCTGAGGTATATAATGTACAGTGTATTTTGTCAAAAACTGTATGTGTGTAACGTATTTCTTGTGCTGAGCGATCATAAAACTGCTGCGAAGACACACTGGCTGAGGCTCGCCTCGCTGTAATCCCGCCTCCTTGTGCCGATGCACCCCCGCCGTAGAAAACGGGGGGGAAGGGGAGGGGTTGCATGTTATATGAACTAAAGCCCACACTTAAACTTTCCACGTGCAAGATTGAATCTATTGTAACCTATTTTTATGGGCTTTCCTCTTTGTGATGTTAATTCCTGTTACACGCTGTTATACAGTATATGCCTTGTGCTCTTATTTTGAAGGCGCTAAGAGCGGAAGTGATGACACGTTGGAGTGGAGCGGAGGTTTTTGAAAGAAGGTAAATAAAGTGGTCCTCGTGTAAACTGGAGCCTCCGTGTTTATTATTTTGTAGTTTCATACAGTACATGCGACATTTATAAACCCTCGGTTACACTTTTTAAAAAAGTTATTTAATAAGAAGCCAAAAAGTGCAAAAACAATAATGTTCATGTTGGAGGAGTTGTGAATGACCGCAGGGCCACAACATTAGGTACACCTGCAGACTGCAGCGCGGATTTTATATTTCATTCATTCACAACTCCTCCAACACGAACATTATTGTTTTTGCACTTTTTGGCTTCTTATTAAATAACGTTTTTAAATATATTAAATCTTGCACGTGGAAAGTTTAAGTGTGGGCTTTAGTTGATATAACACTCCCGTCAGGGGGTGCATTCTACAACGGAAGTGCATTAATCCAGCACAGGGGTCACCAACCTTTTTGAAACCAAGAGATACTTCTTGGGTACTGATTAATGTGAAGGGCTACCAGTTTGATACACACTTAAATAAATTGCCAGAAATAGCCAATTTGCTCAATTTACCTTTAACTCTATGTTATTATTAATACTTAATGATATTTATCTTTGTGGAAACACTGATCATCTTAATGATTTCTCACAATAAATATATATAGAAACAGATAAATATCAATATGCAACACTTTATTTGTATATTTTCTCTAAGTGCACATTTTTCAAATTGAACATTTTCAAATGATCACTTCTAAGACAGTCTTGTGAAATCACAATATCCCATTTTAACTAGCTAGCCACTAACATTTTTTAACAAATCATGAATTACTTTGCACCATGTTTGTACAAATAATAACTCATGTAAAATACAAAAGTCAACTCTCAAATTTTTAAACAAATCATGTCACACTTTGAACTGGACCGTCAGTTAGTGAAGACCATGTCTTTAAAATATTTTCTTGGGTTTTCAAATTCTATTTGAGTTTTGTCTCTCTTAGAATTAAAAATGTCGAGCAAAGCGAGACCAGCTTGCTAGTAAATAAATACCATTTAAAAAATAGAGGCAGCTTACTGGTAAGTGCTGCTATTTGAGCTATTTTTAGAACAGGCCAGCGGGCTACTTATCTGGTCCTTACGGGCTACCTGGTGCCCGCGGGCACCGCGTTGGTGACCCCTGATCCAGCACAACAGCGGGGCATGGACTTCATTTATAAGTAAAGGTAAGACCATAATAACGTTTTTTTTAAATTAAATATGCTTTTTTGTGTGCTACAGTTTGTATGTGTAAAGTTAAAGTTAAGTTAAAGTACCAATGATTGTCACACACACACACTAGGTGTGGTGAAATTTGTCCTCTGCATTTGACCCATCCCCTTGTTCACCCACTGGGAGGTGAGGGGAGCAGTGGGGAGCAGTGGGCAGCAGCGGCGCCGCGCCCAGGAATAATTTTTGGTGATTTAACCCCCAATTCCAACCCTTGATGCTGAGTGCCAAGCAGGGAAGAATGCTGGTATGAGCTTTTAAACATAATCCGTTAACTGCTGCCAATCAAATGGTGAATAAGATACTCTTTAGGGTTCATATGTTTGTAAATCTGACTGTGATGAAGTCAGTGCCTCACCAGCCATGAACCTCACCGCACGTCACTGACGCACGACATAGATGTTTTTTAAAATGTATTTTGTAATTTGTGATTGGCCTCACGCGGGCCAGACAGGGACGCACAAAGGGCCGGATGTGGCCCTCGGGCCGCCGAATGCCCAGCTCTGCTCTAATGCAATGGGGAAAAAAATTATAATTGGTCATTTATGGTTGTCATGAGACAACAACAAAACGGTAAGTGTTGTATATAGAAATAAAACGAGATAAGCCTGAGTCGGTCATACTTCATAATTAACGTCACCACAAAGTAATGAACTATAATAAGGCGAATTATGGAAAGCCGGAAAAGCGGTAAAACGGGGCGGCTGAAGGGGGGTGGGGTGGGGGGGTGGAGTGTGGGGGGGGGCTGATATGAGAGCCATGGACAAATGCCAGTGTTAATCTGTGTGAGAGCGCGGTGGCTCAGTGTCAGGTGTCTGCCAGTGAATGGGCCTGTGTCACTGCCACCGCAGGCCCAGTTTGAAAGACATGCGAAGCCAACCCGGGACAGGAATGTGTTTATGGATAAGAAGCAATGGGAAAAAGTGGAAACCACGCATTAGATATTGGACGTCAATGTCATCCCACCTGAACAGGAGCCAAATTCGTGGAGAATTAAGTGGCCTCTCCATCCTTCTTTCTCGCACTCTGGTTCAATGAGTCTGTCGGTTCTGTAGCCCCGGGGTTTGTTGATGCAATACCACAGACTGAAAGGCTAGACACATTTGTATTGTCAGGTCTCATACGAGACATTTATCAACGGGGAGATTATTCAATAAATCACCAGGAAATGAACGTCTTTATGGTGGAACCTCTGAGGTTGGACTTAATCTGATGGATCACTGAGAGTTTTGTTCATATTTAGAAACCGCATTTTTTTTTTTGGGGGGTAGGAAATAATCAGTTTTTGCCCTGAGACAACCTGAAAGATGGTCTACTCCAGGGGTCTCAAACTCAATTTAGCTCAAAGTATTCACTTTAAATTGACATTTTTAACCATGGGACTAAATGTGGTAACGACAAAACCCAAAACCAGTGAAGTTGGCACGTTGTGTAAATGGTAAATAAAAACAGAATACAGTGGTTTGCAAATCCTTTTCAACTTATATTCAATTGAATAGACGGCAAAGACAAGATATTTAATGTTCAAATTTATTTTTGCCAATAATCATTAACTTAGAATTTCATGGCTGCAACACGTGCCAAAGTAGTTGGGAAAGGGCATGTTCACCACTGTGTTACATGGCCTTTCCTTTTAACAGCACTCAGTAAACGTTTGGGAACTGAGGAGACCAATTTTTGAAGCTTTTCAGGTGGAATTCTTTCCCATTCTTGCTTGATGTACAGCTTAAGTTGTTCAACAGTCCGGGGGTCTCCGTTGTGGTATTTTAGGCTTCATAATGCGCCACACATTTTCAATTTAGTAGTCCATTTGTCTGGACTACAGGCAGGCCGGTCTAGTACCCGCACTCTTTTACTATGAAGCCACGCTGTTGTATCACATGGCTTGGCATTGTCTTGCTGAAATAAGCAGGGGCGTCCATGATAACGTTGCTTGGATGGCAACATATGTTGCTCCAAAAACCTGTATGTACCTTTCGGTATTAATGGTACCTTCAGTGATGTGTACGTTACCCATGTCTTGGGCACTAATACACCCCCATACCATCACAGATGCTGAATTTTGAACTTTGTGTCTAGATCAATCCGGATGGTTCTTGTCCTCTTTGGTCCCGGGGGCCACAACGTCCACAGTTTCCAAAAATAATTTGAAATGCGGACTCGTCAGACCACAGAACACTTTTCCACTTTGCATCAGTCCATCATAGATGAGCTAGGGCAGCGTTTCTGGGTGTTGTTGATAAATGCCTTTCGCTTTGCATAGTAGAGTTTCAACTTGCACTTACAGATGTAGCAACGAACTTAGTTACTGACAGTGATTTTCTGAAGTGTTCCTGAGCCCATGTGGTGATATCCTTTACACACTGATGTCACTTTTTGATGCAGTATCACTTGAGGGATTGAATGTCCGTTATCTCATCGCTTACGTGCAGGGATTTTTCCAGATTCTCTGAACCTTTTGATGATATTACCGTAGATGGTGAAATCCCTAAATTCATTGAGAAATATAGCTCGGTTGGTAGTGACCGTGCCAGCAACTTGAGGGTTCCAGGTTCAATCCCAGCTTCGGCCATCCGAGTCACTGCCGTTGTGTCCTTGGGCAAGACACTTTACCCACCTGCTCCCAGTGCCACCCACACTGGTTTAAATGTAACTTAGATATTGGGTTTCACTATGTAAAGCGCTTTGAGTCACTAGAGAAAAAGCGCTATATAAATATAATTCATTTCACTTCACTAAGCCACTGTGACACTTTTGTTCATTTTTATTTTTTTTAATTTCGGGGCGAAGTTGGTAGAGTGGCCGTGCCAGCAATCGGAGGGTTGCTGGTTACTGGGGTTCAATCCCCACCTTCTACCATCCTAGTCATGTCCGTTGTGTCCTTGGGCAAGACACTTCACCCTTGCTCCTGATGGCTGCTGGTTAGCACCTTGCATGGCAGCTCCCTCCATCAGTGTGTGAATGTGTGTGTGAATGGGTGAATGTGGAAAGCGCTTTGAGTACCTTGAAGGTAGAAAAGCGCTATACAAGTATAACCCATTTATCATTATTTATAATTTTTTATAAATGTCTAATGATAATGTCAATGAGGGATTTTTAATCACTGCTATGTTGAAATTGTTACTAATATTGATACTGTTGTTGATAATATTCATTTTTGTTTCACTACTTTTAGATTGTTCTGTGTCATGTTTGTGTCTCCTCTCAATTGCTCTGTTTATTGCAGTTCTGAGTGTTGCTGGGTCGGGTTTGGTTTTGGAATTGGATTGCATTGTTAGGGTATTGCTGTGTATTGTTTTGTTGGATTGATTAATAAAAAAAATTAAATTAATAAGAATAAATAAAAAAATATATAAAAATAAATAAAAAATTAAAAAAAGTTAAAAAAAATTAAAAACATTTTTAAAACATTTTAAAAAAAAAAGAAAAAGAAAAAAAAAGAAAGTTTAAAAAAAAAAAGAGTGTCCTTTCTAATCTATTTTCTACCGCTTGTTACTCTCGGGGTCTCCTAGCCGCTCAGGAAAATCATATTTTCAAGTGCGCTCTCTTTTAGTCAATTAGCGCGTGAGGAATATATATATATATATATATATATATATATATATATATATATATATATATATATATATATATATATATATATATATATATATATATATATATATATATGTATGTATATATATATTTATATATATATGTATATATATATATATATATATATATATATATATATATATATATATATATATATATATATATATATATATATTTATTTATATATATATATATATATATATATGCGCTCTCTTTTAGTCAATTAGCGCGTGAGGAATATATATATATATATATATATATATATATATATATATATTTATATATATATATATATATATATATATATATATATATATATATATATGTATGTATATATATATATATATATATATATATATATATATATATATATATATATATATATATATATATATATATATATATATATATATACATACATATATATGTATATATACACACACACACACACACACACACACACACACACACACACACACACACACACACACACACACACACACACACACACACACACACACACACACACACACACACACACACACACACACAGCCCGGCCCCTGGCCAAATTTTCTTAACCCAATGCGGCCCACGAGTCAAAAAGTTTGGGGACCGCAGCTCGTGGGTCCATGACGATGACTTCTGTTTTGCTTGATCAGCCGTTTCACTGCCGTTGTCACAGGCACCGTTTGGAAGCAATTTATCACTTTATCACCTTCATATTTGTACATATCGTATGTGCTGATGTTGCTCTATTGTTGTTGTTGTTATTGTTGTGTTTGCTGTTGTTGTTTTCGTCTCTCTATCTTATCCCCACAATTTCCCCCTTTGTCTTCCTTTTTTTCCTCTTTCTATCCCCTCCTGCTCCGGCCCGGCTGCACCAAATGATAATATAAATACATTTAATAAAGTCAAATACAAATAAGTATCCTACACTTCTCTTTTGTAAAGTTAATATGTACAGCCAATATGGGCATCTACATCAACTATATGATTTGCCTGAGAAGCTGGACAGGACAAAAATAAATAAATAAATAAAAACAAAAATTTAAATAAATAAAAAATTAAAAAAATAAAACTATTTAGGAACAAAATATTTCCAACCGGTACTTATCTGAGGTGTACAGTCCGGTGCGGCTAATATGTGTAAAAATATTTTGTCTTCTAAAATTTGGTGGGTGTGGCTTAAATACCGGTGCGCTCTGTAACCCAGGTTAGATTATCGGTAGTCAGATTACCTCTTAGTGGAAAACCGTATTTCGTAACGCAGTTATTTCCAACACTGATAATAAGGTTGGTTGGTAAAATTCTCAAAATTAAACCAAACAAGGAAATATGTTTTTGTGCTGTTCAACACATGAAATAGTTGGTGAGCCCAGAGCTCTGCAAAGGTGTGAGGTTGTGTCAGCGTATGTGTGGTACTAATTACGCCCGGTCTGTCTACAAAACAGTTCCCTCATTTTTCACCTGCCCAACACACATTCCGAGCTGACATGCACGTCCGACCCTACCTCCCCTCCCTCTCACCTCCCTGCAGCTTGCTGTCTCATCCCATCCCATCGCTTCCTGTTCATTTTGATTAGCCATTTTATGAGCATAACGAGTGTGGGAGAGATTGATGACGCAATGGTGACGTCTCTCAGGTGTCACTCGGCAATGCTCAGAACACATCAGTAACCCTAAAGCTACCCCACGGGCCTAAAACACACACACTTACACACACTACCACTCCGAAATAAGTGCGCAGATAAAATCGCACATCTCTATGACCCACACACATGCACCTATGCACAAAAGACCCACACCGGTTCCGAGCAGAGCAGGTGGGAGAGACGACAAAGGGAGAATGACACCCTAAACATAGACACGTAGAGAGTATGCCTCAGGCAGATTCTTAAGACGGTAGCATCCTCCTGGGTGGTAATATTCACACACTTGCAGGCATGCGTGCACGTCCACACACAAACACACCATCAGGCTCGTGATGGACGTGCGGTGTCACATCAGGGCGGCGGATTCAACCATCATCAAGTCCCGACTTCTGTAAAGCAGCGCTCACACTGACCTGGAATCAGTAATAATCCACTGTCTGTGTTTGGCAGTGTGTGTGTGTGCGAGTGTGTGAGGTAAAGTGGTAATTCCACCCGAGACCCTCAAAGTGACCCCAAAACACATACTAACCCCCACCTCCTCCTCCTCCCCCCCCCCCCTGCCCGAGGCCGTACACAAGCCAAAACACACGCTCAGGCAAAAACACCCTTTTGCTGGAAACCCTGGACTGCCCAGCAGAACACACACCCTTTTTTTTTGGACAGCATGTTGTACGCTAACAAGGCAAGAAAGTAGGTATGCAGTTAACAAATTATATATATATATATATATATATATATATATATATATATATATATATATATATATATATATATATATATATATATATATATATATATATATGTATATATGTATATATATATATATATATATATATATATATATATATATATATATATATATATATATATATATATATATATATTTATATATATATATATATATATACACACACACACGCACATATATATATATATATATGTGTGTGTGTGTATGTATGTGTGTATGTATATGCATATATATGTATATATGTGTATGTATATGTGCGTATGTGTATATAAGTACATATATATTATACATATATGTATACATCTATAATATATACAGTATGTATATATAATGTATATGTGTGCATATATAAAAAATATATGTGTGTGTTTGTATATAATATATATGTGTATATATATATATATATATATATATATATATATATATATATATATATATATATATATATATATATATATGTATATATATATATATTCCAGCTATAGCAGTTGATTTGCTGTCAATTTTCCAACATTTTAAATCCTGATTTACAAAAAGTGCTACTCCTCCTCCCCTTTTTCCAACTCTGTTTGTGGTGAATAATTCATAACCATCCAATCTCATATCACAACACTTGTCCTCATCGAGCCAAGTCTCTGAGACTGCAACAATACTACATTTTTTGAACTGGCTCAGATATTCACTAATATTGTCAACATTTTTATACAAGCTTCGGCTATTAAAATGTATTACAGTAAAAGATTTGTCCATATTCACACATTTAAATTGTTCGTCTGTGTAGTAATAATAATAATAATAATACCTGAGATTTATATAGCGCTATTCTAAGTACCCAAAGTCGCTTTACATGTTAAAAACCCATCATTCATTCACACCTGGTGGTGGTAAGCTACTTTCATAGCCACAGCTGCCCTGGGGTAGACTGACGGAAGCGTGGCTGCCAATTTGCGCCTACGGCCCCTCCGACCACCACCTATCATTCATTCAACATTCATTCACCAGTGTGAGCGGCACCGGGGGCAAGGGTGAAGTGTCCTGCCCAAGGACACAACGGCATGGTAAGAGGCGGGGAGCGAACCTGCAACCCTCAGGTTTCTGACACGGGCGCTCTACCCACTACGCCATGCCGCCCCCAAACTCACAGTTTCTGGTAATGTTATTGTAAAGATTGCAGTCTGGATCTATATCACTGCCAAACTCATTTGAATTACAGTTATAATTGATGTCGTCATAAAAATCTAGTTGAATATGATTATAATTATTATACAGTTCTCTACTATGAATATTATCAGTACTTCTACATTCAGATTCCTTATTACCAATTATAGTAAAGATATTTTTTAATTCACTTTCCATTATATTTTAATTTATTTTTCTTTGTACAAATGACACATTTGTATCCACCTCCAGTGAAACATTTACACTAAACACACACACACACACACACTTAATATGATTATATAGTTCAGGTCTTAAACTCACTGTGACTCATAAACACACTTTGTTGATGAGACCGTTATGGAGAGTCTTTATACGCCTTGATGTAGCTGTCTGCCTCGGCTACTGTTCCGAGCCAAACGCGGATGCCGTCCGTCTGTGTGATGCGGAGCTTGGCCGGGTAAAGTAGCGAGGGTTTGAGTCCCATCTTGTACAATGACGCCATCACAGTCCGGTAAGCCCTCCGCTGATTCACTACCTCTGGAGAGTAGTCCTCGTACACTCTGAACGTGTGCCCGTGATATTGCAGCGTTACCCCTCTTCCTTGCCTCCCGAATCAGCAGGTCTTTGCTCTGGAAGCGATGAAAAGAAAGCAGGATAGGTCGGGGGCTTGTCCCCGTGTCTCGGCTTGGGAGCCAGGCTGCGATGAGCGCGGTCCAGCTCAGGTGGAGAGGCGAATACTTCCTCACCAAGTACTTCTTTCAGCAGCATGGAGAAAAACTTGGTAGGTTGGCGGGCCTTCTATCCCTTCGGGTAAGCCAACTAGCCGGGCATTACTCCGCCTGCTCCTTCCCTCCAGGTCGGTGAGCTTAGCCTTTAGCTTCTGGTTGTCAGTCTGTAGCATGTCACAAACAGCCTCCACCTGCTCCAATCGCTGATGTATCGAATCGGCATTTTCTTCCAGAGAGGACGGTCTGTGGTTATGACTGTTGACTGTGTTTTGAAGTCCGTCCAGTTTCTCGTTCACCTCGTTAAAGGATGTTTTAAGCTCTGTTAGCAAGGTTGATCTATGGTCCGACAGTATGGCTATCAGCTCAGCCTTGCTAACGGCTGCAGCATCGACCTCTGCCTTCTCTTGTGGTTTTGCAGATTTGGGAGGCATTATCGTGGTGAAGCGAGTTTTTTATGAGTCGTAGTTGTAAAAAATAAATTTACCAGCGGGTAGATGCTCGTAAAATACAGGTCGGGTGCATGTCAAAAAGGTAAGCAGGAGCTGGAGGCTAACACGTCTTCACGCCATGCGTCCTCAACCGGAAGTCACCGTTCGTCATGACCTTCAAAAGGTAGTCACCTGGCATGGTTTTCACTTCACAGGTGTGCTTGAAGCTCATGGAGAGAATGCCAAGAGTGTGCAAAACAGTAATCAGAGCAAAGGGTGGCTATTTTGAAAAAACTGTATAATAGTGGTTCTTTGGTCAAAATATGCATGTATTGGGTTTTACGTTTTGAAAACATGTTTTATATTCTAGTTTCTTCAAGTTATTTCACCTTTTTTCGTTAAGTACATAACTCCACATGTGTTCATTCATAGTTGTGATGCCTTCAGTGACAATCTACAATGTAAATAGTAGAGATGTCCGATAATATCGAACTGCCGATATTATCGGCCGATAAATGCTTTAAAATGTAATATCGGAAATTATCGGTATCGGTTTCAAAAAAGGAAAATGTATGATTTTTAAAACCGTACACGTACTGCCTGGTACACGTACGTAGGGAGAAGTACTGAGCAGTTGCGTCTCCCAGTCATATTTGCCAACCCTCCCGATTTTCCCGGGAGACTCCCGAATTTCAGCGCCCCTCCCGAAAATCTCCCGGGGAAACCATTCTCCCGAATTTCTCCCGATTTCTACCCGGACAACAATATTGGGACGGCACTGCATTTGCGTGCCGGCCCAATCACATAATATCTACGGCTTTTCACACACTCAAGTGAATGCAAGGCATACTTGGTCAACAGCCATACAGGTCACACTGAGGGTGGAAGTATAAACAACTTTAACACTGTTACAAATATGCGCCACACTGTGAACCCACACCAAACAAGAATGACAAACATATTTCGGGAGAACATCCGCACCGTAACACAACAGAACAAATACCCACAACCCCTTGCAGCACTAACTCTTCCGGGACGCTACAATATACACCCCCCGCTACCCCCTACCCCCCCTAATCCCGCCCACCTCAACCTCCTCATACTCTCTCAGGGAGAGCATGTCCCAAATTCCAAGCTGCTGTTTTGAGGCATGTTAAAAAAAAAAAAAGCACTTTGTGACTTCAATAATAAATATGGCAGTGCCATGTTGGCATTTTTTTTCCATAACTTGAGTTGATTTATTTTGGAAAACCTTGTTACATTGTTTAATGCATCCAGCGGGGCATGACAACAAAATTAGGCATAATAATGTGTTAATTCCACGACTGTATATATCGGTATCGGTTGATATCGGTATCGGTAATTAAGAGTTGGACAATATCGGAATATCGGCAAAAAAGCCATTATCGGACAACTCTAGTAAATAGTCATGAAAATAAAGAAAACACATTGAATGAGAAGGTGTGTATGTAAATAAATTTTTGTGTAAATAGTCATTTTGCAACATATATGCAGTATCTGTGGCTTATAGTCCAGTGTGGCTGATATATGGTAAAAAAAAAAATTGTCAAAAATTTTGTGGGCGCGGCTTAAATACCGGTGCTCTCTATAGGCCAGAAAATATGGTATTTTAGATTCTGATTACATTAAACAAGGTTTTTAGTAACAAGGCAGAGCCGAGAGCCCAGTTTGAGGGCCGTAGACCAATCCAACGAGGAACCGAAAAGACCAAGAAAGGAAATGTGCTACAGATGTGCTGTGTCACTGACTAACAAGTACATTTCTCTGTGATGATCACATTGTATCACGCCATTTATTTGACAAGGTTTCAGCTTGTTAAACAGTAAGTGGATTCGGTTTAGTTAGCGAATACAAATCAAAACAACAGTGTTAATATTTGAACGGGCCCTGGGCCACTTTGAACTGGAAAAGTTTACGATCGTCGTTCTGCTCCTCTCGCGGCAATGTTACGTTTGTGTCGCTGGTGTTCTGGAACGTTTCGGTTCGCCGTTTTTATTCAGCGGGTACGTGTGAGGTCAGCTTGGCTGAAAGAACAGGCAGTCACGTCTTCTTACGTTCATTACGGGAGTTTGTTCCACAGTTTCGAGCTTCTAGGGACCTCTCTCTGGACTGGCAAGGGGAAAATGCCTCGTGTTAGTCGGAAAGGGGGAGGTGGATTGATATTGCATATATTCTACTTTTATTTATATCAAACTCAAGGGAGGGTTGTGTCAAAACTGCTGTCTGTTGGAGAAATGTAGATGCTACGGTGGAGGATTCTAGGGAAATGGAGGCCCAACACTAGACTTCAGATAAAAAAACATAGGATTTGGTTCAAGGGAAACCATAAATTACTTTTTTAATTTTGTGTTTCATGGTTGAATAACAACCGCATGCTCAAGGTTTGGAGGTGAAAGTGTTATGGTTACTAAGGGGAGGTGACGGCAACAGACCCCAGGGGGTTAATTTTGCTCTATAGATTTATTATATATATTCACCATATATATATATATAATAATCAAACAATAGAATATAAACTAAGGAAATGGAGTGTGAACTAGATCCAAAAGTGTATGTGGTGTGTGGCTACGTGTGTGATTAGCTGAGGTGTGTGTTACCAAATGTTGTCAAGAGCGAAGGAACACGGAAGTCCGTGAGGACAGACAGATGATCCAGGGCAGGAGAGAAGAGACAAGATCCATTTCCAAGCGGGAGGTCGAGAATCCAAAAGGGCGGTCCGGGAAGCAAAGGGGACAAAAAGGTGACGAGACCCACAGCTCGCCAACACAGGAACAAGAGCAGACGCTGGAAGGACAAGGAAGAACAATGAAACACGGGGGGAACACGGAGAGAGAGAGCGAGCATAAAAATCCGATGATCGCTTACTGTACGCCAACAGAAGACTATATTCCGGCACGGCATGGCAGGTTGTGCGGGCTTATGAAGGCAGCTCGTTCATCCCAGGCAGGTGCGCTGATTGCAGATTTCCTGCAGCCGCGCCCGCAGCGGAGAGGGCCCGCGGTGCTCTCACTGTAGCGCACAAATGGATGAGCGGCGGTGGCAGGAGTCTGAGCCGTAACAGAAAGTCCTGCATGTATTCCTACTAGGGTTGTACGGTATGAATGCGCTGGTATATTATTATTAAAAGTGCCGGTGCGTCGTCACATCGTGACATTACTGGTTTTACGAGCAGAGGAGCATGTTCGGCAGCGCACAATCACTGAGTACTTACAGGCAACCACAGTGTGTAGACAAAAAAGGGAGAATGGACGCATTTGGGCCTAAAAACTAAAGATAAAGGTGAATCTATGACACTGAAACGCCATGTTTTAAAGAGGTGCTTTAAGACATGGCTAACTAGCTAGCGGCTAACGTCCATCCGCAGTCGGCAGTGTTTTAGCTACTTCTAAATCGACAAATAAAGTACGTTTCTTACAAGTATCATCCCTGCAGGACGAGGAATAGCTAAACATGCTTCACTACACACCGTAGCTCACCGGCGTCACAATGTAAACAAAGGTGGATCTACACCTGACATCCACTGTAATGATACCAAGTACAAGAGCGTATCTAGTTGATACTACTATAATTACATCGATATTTTCTATCCTCACACAATCTTTTTTCCTTTTTTAAAAATTCATATTATGTTTGATAACTCAGGAAATATATCCCTGGACACATGAGGACTTTGAATATGACCAATGTATGATCCTGTAACTACTTGGTATCGAACTGATACCTATATTTGTGTTATCATCCAAAACTAATGTAAAGTATCAAACAACAGAAGAATAAGTGATTATTACATTTTAACAGAAGTGTAGATAGAACATGTTGAAACGGGGAAAAAAAAACCCATATACTGTATTAACAGTAAATGAACAAGTGGACTAATAATATTTTTTTTACAGCTTGTCCCTCATAATTTTGACACAATAGAATGATAAATGACACAATATGTTACTGCATATGTCAGCAGAAAAATTAGGAGCCTTTGTTTGTTTACTTACTACTAAATGACTATGTGGAAGACTTGCTCTTCCGGGTTCTTCGGACCACCAATGACGGACATGACAGCTTCGTTCATAGTTCTGAACAGTGCTTTATTTTGCAAAATGAGTCTTTTTTGGTCCTTTGCAGCCATCGTCTTTTTACTTAAATGAGCACACGAATGGTTTCCCTCCAGTGTGTCGTCTGTCTCGCTGTCGCTCGCACTCCACCACCAACTGCCCTTTCCTTTCCGGCTGCTGCCTTTTAACAGAGCGACAGGTGATTAGACAAGCAGTCCCAGGTGTGTCATCCACGCACCTGTCGCTAATCTCGAAGCCGATCCTGGCACACCCCGCTTCGCTGCAGGTTCGCAGGCCACGCCCCCCCCCACAGACAAGCTGTCTAGTTTGTTCACTATTTTATTTAAGGACAAAATTCCAATAATAAACATATGTTTAATGTACAGTAAGATTTTTTTGTTAAAATAAAGCCAATAATGTCATTTTTTGGTGGTCCCCTTTATTTAGAAAAGTACCGAAAAGTATCGAAATACATTTTGGTACCAGTACTAAAATATTGGTATTGGCATACTGTCTCAAAGTTGGAGCACTTCTGGATGATTTGCATTCAATCTTTCAAGGACAGTATCATTTTATCGTTTAAATTAGGGATGTTCCGATCCGATACCGATCGCATGTGTTAACTGTATTTTTAAAAACTCTATTCATGGTGAGGGCTGTTGACAATGTGACGATATTAACACCAAATATTCTCATGATCTCACATGTCAGTCATTAGTTTCTTGTCCATCGCATTATTTCCTGTCCGGCGCTCTTATTTTTTTGTTCCACTTCCTGTTTGCTTCCATTCCTCTGGTCTGAGCTCTGGCTCCCTCACCTGTCCCTGGATGGCAATCAGGATGCTTCTTATGCCAGCTGGACCATTTGCGTTGCTTGTGTTGGCTCTTTGTGCTTTCCCCAGCTGCACATCTTTGGTTTTTTGCATTACCTAATACAAAGGCTCCTTTCATGTACTTGCCTGCCGTCTCTGTCCCCCGGGGTCCAAACATACTCCAGAATTTAACAATTATTGCCTGGCGCTCTTTTATGACATACAAAGTCAATGGTACATAATAACCAAACAAAATAAAAAACTATCTGCTGCTCATTTTAACTCATTCCCTGTATTTGTGAACATAAAAATGACAAAAAATGTGTTTGTGAAAAACAAAAATACGATCTAGTCACTGTTTTTAAACATATGCTGATACTATCCTTGATATCTAGAAAGCGCAACAGTTTCTGTTACTTTATCCTTTCTGTTTTAACATTGTTGCAGCAACCCCTCTTTATCTTTACGAAGCACTTATTTATTGTGTTGGCGAAAAAATTGGACAGATCTGTAATTTGAAATAGTCCTTCATTGCATGAGTGACAATGTAAAAATTCCTAGATAGACTTTTTTAGTTAATTGCATTTGTTTTTAATGGTCTGACAATGTTGATTCTGTGCAGCATTTACTTATACGACCCAATGCAAACAACCTTCACTAGTCATGGTGCAAAAAAATGAATACAAATCCAAACACAAAATGTCAACAGACTTGGTCACACACAACCTGCTCACTGAAGTTTGTGGATATTCTAAAAAACGTCCATGCACCATACAAAATTCCAAAATGACACCCATTTAGTAGTAGCAGTAGTAGTTTATTTTGGACATGTTAAAACAATTCAAAAGAAAAAATAACGAAAAAAGAAAATATTCTAGATAACATTATAGAAAGGTACAGAAATAGAAACAAATATTTTGCCAATTAATTGATAACATAAGTAATTCAGGTCAATGACTTCTAATTAGAAACCTGCGCAGCATTTACTTATACGACCCAATGCAAACAACCTTCACTAGTCATGGTGCAAAAAAATTTAAAAATCCAAAAGTGGAATATTCGTTAGGTCAGGAAAAAACACAGAGGCTATTTCTTCCCTACAAGCCTGTTTCACAGGTTTCCCTGCTCTTCAGGGGAGTTTATACATATTGTGAAACAGGCTTGTAGGGATGAAATAGCCTCCGTGTTTTTTCCTGACCTAAGGAATATATATACATATATATATATATATATATATATATATATATATATATATATATATATATATATATATATATATATATATATATATATATATATATTTTTACACATATATACACATATATATATATATATATATATATATATATATATATATATATATATATATATATATATATATATATATATATATATATTTTTACACATATATACACATATATATATATATATATATATATATATATATATATATATATATATATGTATATATATATATATATATATATATATATATATATATATATATATATATATATATATATATATATATATATATATATGCATAGTATATGTATATATATATATATATATATATATGTGTGTATATATATACTGTATATATGTATACATGTGTGTATATATTGTGTGTATATACATGTGTACACACGCAGACGGCTTTTGGCCCTCGACCAACTTTGTTTTGCCCAATGCGGCCCCAACCAGAATTGCAAGTCACAGTGCTACACTTATTGACAATATATTCACTAATGTCTTTGACAATAATATAACAAGTGGACTGTTAACAACCGACATCAGCGACCATCTGCCAGTCTTTACTATTTATGATGGGAACTACAGGAAGAAGAACATTGACAAAAAGACATTTCAAAGACTATGTACAGAGGAAGGAATGATTTTCTTCAAGAAGGATTTGAGGAAACAAATTTGGGACAATGTATATAATGAAGATGATGTAGATGATGCATATGGGAATTTTGTCAACACCTTTCTAACACTCTATGATAAACATTGCCCATGGAAAGAACGTAGTAAGAAGCAAAAGAAAAACAACCAACCGTGGATGACAAAAGGACTGAAAAATGCTTGTCACAAAAAAAACACATTGTATCGAATATTTATAACACAAACATCTATAGAGGCAGAAAATAAGTATAAGAAATATAAAAACAAGCTAATTGGTATACTACGAACATGTAAGAATGAATACTACAGTCAATTATTAAACAAGAACAAAAACAACATGAGAGCAACATGGGGCATCCTAAATAGCATCATTCAAAATGGTGCTAAGAAAGATTACCCCCAGTACTTTCTAGATGGACATACAAAAAATGACAATATGAACCAAATAGCTGAACGTTTCAATGATTATTTTGTTAATATCGGAGCAAATCTGGATCAAAGAATTCCAAATGCAGATGATGGGTCAGTTGAGGACTTGAGTGAGCTCATAGACAGAAATCCCAATTCCATGTTTCTTAAAAGTGTAACAAAAGAAGAAATAATCAAAATTGTAAAAAATTGTAAATACAAGACTTCAACTGACTGTCATGGAATAGATATGGTAACGATAAAAAAGGTTATAAAAGACATTTCAGAACCTCTGACATATATCACCAATGTATCATTTTTAACCGGAAAATTCCCAGACAAAATGAAAATTGCAAAAGTCGTACCAATCTATAAGAATGGAGACGTACACCAGTTTACTAACTACAGACCAGTTTCATTACTTCCACAATTCTCCAAAATCATGGAAAAATTATTCAATAGTCGATTAGATTTATTTATTAACAAAAGTGGGACACTCGTGGAGAACCAATATGGATTTCGAGCAAATATCTCAACATCAATACCATTAATTAAAATAACAGAGGAAATTACCAATGCAATAGATGGTAAAGAATGTGCGGCAGCAGTATTCATGGACTTAACAAAAGCATTTGATACAATTAATCATGATATTTTAATACAAAAATTAGAACGATATGGCATCAGAGGTTTGGTATTGAACTGGGTAAGAAGCTAATTAACCAACAGGAAGCAATATGTGAAGATGGGTGAAAATATGTCAACACGGCTAGATATATCCTGTGGTGTGCCGCAGGGATCAATACTGGGACCAAAATTGTTTAATCTTTATATAAACGACATTTGTAAAGTTACAAAGGACTTAAAGTTAGTTTTATTTGCAGATGATACAACTGCTTTCTGTTCAGGAGAGAACACACAGAAGATAATACAAATAATAACAGAAGAAATGAACAAATTAAAAAGATGGTTTGACAAAAACAGACTATCTTTGAATCTCAGTAAAACTAAAATAATGCTATTTGGTAATAGTAGGAAAGAGCATCATACGCAAATACAAATAGACGGAGTAGACATCGAAAGGGTAAAAGAAACCAGATTTTTGGGAGTATTAATAGATGATAAAATGAACTGGAAATCTCATATACAAAACATACAACATAAGGTAGCAAAAAACATTTCAATAATGAATAAAACAAAACACGTCCTGGGCCAAAAATCACTTCATATTCTCTACTGCTCACTAGTGTTACCATATCTGAGTTATTGTGCAGAAATATGGGGAAATAACTACAAATGTGCGCTACATTCGTTAACCATGTTACAAAAAAGATCAGTTAGAATAATACATAATGTTGGATATAGAGAACATACAAACCCTTTATTTATTAAGTCAAAAATATTAAAGTTTGGTGATTTGGTAAAATTGCAAACAGCTAAAATGATGTACAAAGCAATCTATAACCTGCTACCAAAGAATGTACAACATTTCTTCTCAACTAAAGAGGAGAAATATAACCTTAGAGGAAAAAATAATTTTAAACATTTATATGCACGTACAACACTTAAAACTTTTAGCATAACAGTATGTGGAATTAAATTATGGAATGGATTAAGTAAAGAAGTTAAAAATTGTACTGACATGATCCAGTTTAAGAGGTTGTTTAAATTAATAGTGCTTACAAAGTACAAAGAAGAAGAATTATGAGAAAAACTTCCAACCTTATTGAAAATATTCTTCATCTCAGTATGTTAATAATGACTGAATTAATTAATTACATATTACAAACTGTTGTATATACTAATTCATAGATGTTATTTTATTTTATAAAAAGGTCAGTAAATGATTTTATATAATTTGTAAATGCTTTGAAGTGGGAAAGGGGTAGGATTAAATAAGCTTTGCTTCTTCCTACTCCTTTTCGGGCATGATGTAAATGAAATGATATGAAATTGTGTGATGTATTATGATGTAAATGTATTCATGTTCGAAATAAACTAAAAGAAAGAAAGAAAGAAAGAAAGTAACAAGGTTTGGACACCCCTGCCATAGGCATTGCCTGCTGTATTGAGACCATAAAATCATCCTTACAGTATATGTACAGTAGGTCTCTTTGACATGAGGTGTGGAACTTTCATGCCACCCCCAGTGCTTGTATGGCTTTGGTCTGGGTCTTCCAGTTTTTCCCTTCAGTCCAGAAGCGTGCATGTCAGGCTCACCCAACGAGATGGTTGTCTATGCATGCTATGATTGACTGGAGCCAACTACAAAGTCCTAAAGTCATCTGGGATAGGCTGCAGCTCACTGGTCTCCTCACACTGGACACATTTATTTGATAACAATTTAATTGTAGAGAGTATACATTATACTGTAGAAACGTAAAGAAAAGGTCAACAAAAGAGGTCTATTGAAACCATAAACAAAAAGGGGTTCAGTTATTAGCTGTTACAATAGCTGTATATCATAAATGTCTCTAATGGTTTATCCACAACATAGTGTTTATTAGGCTATGTCAAAGAGGCAGATTTATTGCAAGTACAAACTCCAATCTGTTGTTACTGAAGTCAGATGTGATCCTTTGCTTATCATAACATGATCATGCGGAGCCACCCCGATATTCAATAAAACCACATCTGCTCAGCATATTTCCCTGAAGCCATTGCACACAGCGTGGAGAAGACTCGGCTTTGATCCGCGGCAGAATTGAGTCAGCTAAAGAGGCTTAGAAAGCAAGCGTGTGTCGTGAAGAAGTCACAAACTGACAGTGTCAAATGACGTTGACGTTAGCATGCTAGCTTTTCAACATATTTTGCAGGTATACACCTCAGAGTCTAATATTGTGGTACTCGGTGCATGTTTACTGTTAGCATGTTGACGTGTGCATGCAGGCTTTTTCGCTAAACTTGCAGGAATACACTTCAGATTCTAATATTATGGTACTTGACGTATATTATCTGTTAACATGCTGACATTAGCATACTATTTTTGTAGCTAATTTTGCGGGTATACGCCCAAGAGTCCAATATTGTGGTACTTAACGCATAATTTACTGTTAGTATGCGGAATTGCCTTTTCTAGTTGTGGCAACAATCCCTTCTTCCCCTGCTTGAATGGTAATAATAATAATAATAATAATAGATTGTATTTGTAAAAAAGCACTTTACATTGAGTAAACAACCTCAAAGTGCTACAGTGTATTAAAAAATAAATACAAAGATAATAAAAAAAATTAATAAAATTAAAAACTAGAACAGCCTAATAGCTAGAACTAGTATGCATATATCTAAAAAAAGGCTTTTTTTTAAAAAGAAGGGTTTTTAAGCCTTTTTTTAAAAGCATACACAGTCTGTGGTGCCCTCAGGTGGTCAGGGAGAGCGTTCCACAGACTGGGAGCGGCGGAACAGAAAGCCCGGTCTCCCATTGTTCGTAGCTTTGTCCTCGGAGGTTGGAGGAGGTTAGCCTGTCCGGAGCGGAGGTGTCGTGTGGAGGATTTGGGGGTGAGCAGTTCTTTGAGGTAGAGGGGGGCATTTCCATGCATCAATTAGTACATTTGAAGACTCTAATTTGTCCATAGGCGTGAATGCAACGTGTGCATAGTTGTTTGTCTCTATGCGACCTGCGATTGGCTGCCGTCCAGTCGAGGGTATACCCCGCCCCGAAGTCAGCTGGGATGGGCTCTAGCTTACCCGCGACCCTAACGAAGATAAGCGATACAGAAACTGGATGGATGAAATCCATTGGAACTCACACCTTGTTTGTGCTTTACACAACATGTGAGTCCCTCTCACGGCCATTAGAGTGCCATCAATCACCCGAGTCAGACCCGGCGAGCGGATGAGACCATGTATCTGTAACTCTAAACCGCGATGCCTCATACCTCATCAACATTGTCTGTCCACTATTGATCACACATCTGGATCGTGTTGTCTGGTGCCACAGAATCAGTCATCTGGAGCCCGTGGAAGATGAGCGGGAAAACAGAGGGAGAAAGGCAATGATTACCGGTGGAGTGATTAATCATAATCATATTGGTGACAGGATGAGGCATCGCTACAGGATTGGACCACAGGGCAGAATAGAACAAAATGAGTGTTTTTTTGGACAATGCCAATTGAACTGTAACTGAGAAGTAAGGTTGATTTGATCAACTTCATACCTCCATCAGAATAGTCTTTTTGTTTGTAGAAATATACTGTTTGAAGAGGCCATTTTTTTTCGGTGCCTGTAACATGTCAGTAAAACAACATTTCCAAAAAAATAAAAGTAATTGTCATGGATCCACTAGCTGTGGAAGCTAGACTATTATTAACGTATCACTTTCCTCTGGTACTGTTCCCCGAGCATTCAAACATCGGTTATTCATCCTCTTCTCAAAAGAGCTAACCTCATTTCTGACCTTCTGTTAAACTACCGGCCGGTGTCCCACCTTCCCTTTATCTCTAAAATCCTTTAAAAAATTGTAGCACAGCAGCTAAATGCCATATATTAGCTACACCAGACTACAATTCGCAGATATGTACGTTGCGAAATTAGTTATTTACACAGAATTTACATTTTTATTTTATTTACATACCTTAACTGTTTCCAAACGGTGCCTGTAACATGTCAGTAAAACAACATTTCAAACAAGACAAAAGTCATTGTCGTGTACCCACAGTCTGCGGAATCTAGACTATTATCAACGTATCACTTTCCTCTGGTACTGTTCCTGGGCATTCAAACATCGGTTATTCATCCTCTGCTCAAAAGACCTAACCTCCTTTCTGACCTTCTGCTAAACTACCGGCCGGTGTCCCACCTTCCCTTTATCTCTAAAATCCTTGAAAAAAAATGTTGCACTGCAGCTAAATGAACACTTAGCGTCTAATAATCTCTGTGAACCCTTTCATATTCAATACTGCTTTAGGAAGGCATAGGTTGGTGACAGATAGTTAGATAGTACTTTATTGATTCCTTCAGGAAGAGTTCCCTCAGAGTTTGAAGAGGCCATTTTTTCCCCCGATGGAAAAAGGTATCACAAGTTTAAAGGAGGCCATCATTCGTGATAAGTAGAGGACGTTTGGTGACCACCGTATTTTCCGGACTAAAGTTTGCTCCGGTATATAAGCCACACCCACTAAATTTCAGAATATTTATTTTTACCATATATTAGCTACACCAGACTATAATTCACAGATATGTACGCTGAGAAATTAGTTATTTACACGGAATTTAAAAAAATGTATGTATTTACATACCTTAACTGTTTCCAAACAGTTAAGGTTCCGCAGCTTCCACAAGCTGCGGAAGCTAGACTATTATTAACGTATCACTTTCCTCTGGTACTGTTCCCCGAGCATTCAAACATCGGTTATTCATCCTCTGCTCAAAAGACCTAACCTCATTTCTGACCTTCTGCTAAACTACCGGCCGGTGTCCCACCTTCCCTTTATCTCTAAAATCCTTGAAAAAAAATGTTGCACTGCAGCTAAATGAACACTTAGTGTCTAATAATCTCCGTGAAGCCTTTCATATTCAATACTGCTTAAGGAAGGCATAGGTTGGTGACGTCGTAGCGACAGAGTTTGAGGAGGCCATTTTTTTATCCCCATGGAAAAAGGTATCAGAAGTTTAAAGGAGGCCATCATTCGTGATAAGTAGAGGACGTTTGGTGACCACCGTATTTTCCGGACTAAAGATCGCACCCACTAAATTTCAGAATAATTTTTTTTTCCATATATTAGCTACACCAGACTATAATTTGCAGATATGTACGTTGCGAAATGAGTTATTTACACGGAATTTAAATGTTTTTTTTAATTTACATACTTTAACTGTTTCCAAACGGTGCCTGTAACATGTCAGTAAAACAACATTTCAAACAAGACAAAAGTCATTGTCGTGTACCCACAAGCTGCGAAAGCTAGACTATTATTAACGTATCACTTTCCTCTGGTACTGTTCCCCGAGCATTCAAACAGCGGTTATTCATCCTCTGCTCAAAAGACCTAACCTCATTTCTGACTGTGACAGACTCCCGCTGTCGTCCGGGTTCCACGGACCATCAAGAACAGACATGACTTCGAGCAGTTTGACTTTGTTTATTTTTTCAAATTAACCTTCAGTCCACGTCGGGTCGCTTTCCAGCTTATCTTCGCTGCTCGCTCGTCGGTACGCTTTTCAGCCTGCCGCGTCATCTTCGTCTGCCTCTCGCTCTCTCGCTCTTCCGCGCTCCATGGGTTGCTGCTTGCTCTCCAACTCCTTTTGCCCCGTCGCTCTCTGCTGCTGCCCTTTTACACCTTGCGAGGAGATCAGATGATTGTGCCCAGGTGCGCAATCCACGCACCTGATCTTGTTTACGGCGTCGACCCCGGCGCTCCCGGCCTCGCCGCTAGCCCGCCGGCCACGCCTCCTCGCCGCCATCTTGGAGCGAGTGTGCCCTGCCTCGCCGTCGGACTGCCGGCCCCGCCTCTCCACACTGACCTTCTGCTAAACTACCGGCCGGTGTCCCACCTTCCTTTTATCTCTAAAATCCTTGAAAAAAATTGTTGCACAGCAGCTAAATGAACACTTAGCGTCTAATAATCTCTGTGAACCCTTCCAGTCCGGTTTCAGGGCAAATCACTCTACTGAGATACCCCTCGCAAAAGTGACCAACGGTCTATTGCTAACTATGGATGCTGATGCGTCATCTATGTTGATGCTATTTGATATCAGAGCTGCTTTCGATACCATTGATCATAACATTCTATTAGAACGTATCAAAACACGTATTGGTATGTCAGACTTAGCCTTCTCTTGATTTAACGCCTATCTTACTGAAAGGATGCAATAACATCGGGATCTCGGAGTATGTTAAGGTAACGTGCAAAGTTCCACAGGGTTCGGTTCCTGGCCCTGCACCCCTCAGCACTTATATGCCGAATTCAGACACAAATACGGTGTTAGCTTTCACCAGGGCCGGCCCGTGGCATAGGCCGTATAGGCAAATGCTAAGGGCGCCGTCCATCAGGGGGCGCCACGCCAGTGCCACAAATGTTGGAGAAAAAAAAAGAAAAAAAAGTTGGTACTATTATTTCTAAATACAAAAAAGTAATCCGACGTTAATTAAAATGCAAAGTAAAGCCTATTTAATAGAAATATTATTTGTTACAACATTACGCCCCCCCCCCCCACCCACCATCCCCCCGCACGGTGCGCCCCCTCCCTTCCCGTATCATGACTCTTACCACATCAAAAAATCAACACAAGATGTCAAAACGGCCAAAACTGTCAAGTGCCCAGGGAAGACAAAATAGAAAAGAAGAGGAGGAGAAACGAGAAAAAGACAGAGGTAGCAGGTAGGTAACGTTAGCCTACATGAAATTATTTGTCTGTTACAGAATATGATAGTAACCTGGCTTTTTAGCATTAAGCTAATGTTACATGATTCGGCAATTGCTAATCAATAAATAGCTATTTCTGTTTTAACGTCGGGTTAATATTGTGGAGGGGGCTAAATTGTTATGGAAAATAATAATGTAACGTTAGGTAATTACAGTACTCCCACCTTACATTCCTCAGGGACATTTGTATTAAATCTTTTAAGCAGGTGTTTTTTGTTTACATCGTTATTGCCTTCTGGTTAGCTAATGTTTGCCCTGCAGGTAATAGTCACTTTTCTACCCCTTTATATATTAGGTATAGTTGTAAGCCTAGTTGTTAAAGTGCACATCATTAATGTTAATTAAGCAATATCACATGAGAGGGAATACTGTTTTTTAATTTGAGCACTGCTGTGATTCGGTTAAAGATAATCATAACATAACATTCTCATATAATATGTTAATTTGCTTTCTTTAAGTAAAAAAAAGGTCAAAGACAAAGCTATTCGGTTTCTTGTGAGTATATATACTTCACTGCCGATGTGGGGGGTGTGGGGGCGCCACCTAAAATCTTGCCTAGGGCGCCAGATTGGTTAGGGCCAGGCCTGGCTTTCACTGTTATGCTGATGACACCCAACTCTAAATGCCCCTAAAGCTGACCAACACACCAAATTATAGTTATCTGGAGGGTGTCTTAATGAAATCAAACAATTGATGTCCAGCGACTTTTTGCATCTTAATGCTAAGAAAACGTAAAAGCTGCTAGACACGGTGTTAGAATAATCATGTATATATATCATCACACAACTTTAGTATGCTTAAAGTCTGTTGCTATAGTAATTAGCTATTGTGCTCAAGCTACATTTTTTCTATCTGTTTAAGGACAAAACTTCTTGTCTGAGGGGTGGCCTCAGCCGCAGATGTTATCTTTGTTTTAGCCCGCTAACAGCCAAGGACTTCAAGGACCTCAACAAAGATAAGATGACAGCACGCAGACGAAGCAGAAACAAGGCAATTACAAGGCCCCAGCACATTCCGTCACGTATTGTGCGTACTGGACCTGCTTTGCATGATATATGTGACCACTCCTTTTAGAGGTGGCTTCAGTGATGTTGACTGTGGAACTCCTGAATAAATAAAGGGATGCGGGAGCTGTACCTTAGAGCAGTGGTCCCCAACCTTTTTGTACTTGCGGACCGGTCAATGCCGGGGGGGGGGGGGGGGGGGGGGGGGGGTGTAGTAAAAAAATGTATTTTATTTTTTATTTTTTTTGTCATAAAGAAATACAATCATTT
>NC_084731.1:19518062-19558062 GCF_033978785.1 Entelurus aequoreus | reverse complement strand
TATATATATATATATATATATATATAAAAATATATATATACCGTATTTTTCAGATTATAAATCACAGTTTTTTTCATAGTTTGGCCGGGGGTGCGATTTATACTCTGGAGCGAGTTATGTGTGAAATTATTAACACATTACCGTAAAATATAAAATAATATTATTTAGCTCATTCACGTAAGAGACTAGACCGGGGGTCGGCAACCCGCGGCTCTTTAGCGCCGCCCTAGTGGCTCTCTGGAGCTTTTTCAAAAATGTATGAAAAATGGAAAAAGATGAGGGGGAAAAAAATATTTTTGGTTTTAATATGGTTTCTGTAGGAGGACAAACATGACACAAACCTCCCTAATTGTTAGAAATCACACTGTTTATATTAAACATGCTTCACTGATTCAAGTATTTGGCGAGCGCCGTTTTGTCCTACTAATTTTGGCGGTCCTGGAACTCACCCCAGTTTGTTTACATATATAACTTTCTCCGACTTTCTAGGACGTGTTTTATGCCACTTCTTTTTCTGTCTCATTTTGTCCACCAAACTTTTAACGTTGTGCGTGAATACACAAAGGTGAGTTTTGTTGATGTTATTGACTTGTGTGGAGTGCTAATCAGACATATTTGGTCAATGCATGACTGCAAGCTAATCGATGCTAACATGCTATTTAGGCTAGCTATATGTACATATTGCATCATTATGCCTCATTTGTAGCTATATTTGAGGTCATTTAGTTTCCTTTAAGTCCTCTTAATTCAATGTATATCTCATGACATACTATCTGTATATAATATGGCTTTTAATTTTTTGCGGCTCCAGACAGATTTGTTTTTTGTATTTTTGGTCCAATATGGCTCTTTCAACATTTTGGGTTGCCGACCCCTGGACTAGACGTACCGATAGAAGAGGAAGCGGCGCATTGTCTACCTTTGGAGTTGGCAGAGTTGTTTAGAAGCGACACTGAGGAAGAAGATTTCATGGGATTTAGCGATTAGGAGTGACAGATTGTTTGGTAAACGTATAGCATGTTCTATATGTTATAGTTATTTGAATGACTCTTACCATAATATGCTACGTTAACATACCAGGCACGTTCTCAGTTGGTTATTTATGCCTCATATAACGTACACTTATTCAGCCTGTTGTTCACTATTCTTTATTTATTTTAAATTGCCTTTCAAATGTCTATTCTTGGTGTTGGATTTTATCAAATAAATTTCCCCCAAAAATGCGACTTATACTCTAGTGCAGGGGTCACCAACGCGGTGCCCGCGGGCACCAGGTAGCCCATAAGGACCAGATGAGTAGCCCGCTGGCCTGTTCTAAAAATAGCTCAAATAGCAGCACTTACCAGTGAGCTGCCTCTATTTTTTAAATAGTATTTATTTACTAGCAAGCTGGTCTCGCTTTTCCGACATTTTTAATTCTAAGAGAGACAAAACTCAAATAGAATTTGAAAATCCAAGAAAATATTTTAAAGACTTGGTCTTCACTTGTTTAAATAAATTCATTAATTTTTTTACTTTGCTTCTTATAATTTTCAGAAAGACAATTTTAGAGAAAAAATACAACCTTAAAAATTATTTTAGGATTTTTAAACACATATACCTTTTTACCTTTTAAATTCCGTTCCTCTTCTTTCCTGACAATTTAAATCAATGTTCAAGTAAATTTATTTTTTTTATTGTAAAGAATAATAAATACATTTTAATTTGATTCTTCATTTTAGCTTCTGTTTTTTCGACGAAGAATATTTGTGAAATATTTCTTCAAACTTATTATGATTAAAATTCAAACATATTATTCTGGCAAATCTAGAAAATCTGTAGAATCAAATTTAAATCTTATTTCAAAGTCTTTTGAATTTTTTTTTAAATTTTTGTTCTGGAAAATCTAGAAGAAATAATGATTTGTCTTTGTTAGAAATATAGCTTGGTCCAATTTGTTATATATTCTAACAAAGTGCCGATTGGATTTTAACCTATTTAAAACATGTCATCAAAATTCTAAAATTAATCTTAATCAGGAAAAATTACTAATGATGTTCCATAAATTATTTTTTTTAATTTTTTCAAAAAGATTCGAATTAGCTAGTTTTTCTCTTCTTTTTTTCGGTTGAATTTTGAATTTTAAAGAGTCGAAATTGAAGATAAACTATGTTTCAAAATTTAATTGTCATTTTTTTCGTGTTTTCTCCTCTTTTAAACCGTTCAAATAAGTGTACATATCATTAATTATTAATAATAACATAGAGTTAAAGGTAAATTGAGCAAATTGGCTATTTCTGGCAATTTATTTAAGTGTGTATCAAACTGGTAGCCCTTCGCATTAATCAGTACCCAAGAAGTAGCTCTTGGTTTCAAAAAGGTTGGTGACCCCTGCTCTAGTGCGACTTATATATGTTTTTTTTCCTTCTTTATTATGCATTTTCAGCCGGTGCGACTTATACTCCGGAGCGACTTATACTCCGAAAAATACGGTATATACACATATATATATATATATATATATATATATATATATATATATATATATATACACAGCAAGTCAGCCACCAAGTGGTAGGCCACATAAACTGACAGAGAGGGGTCAGCGGATGCTGAAGCGCATAGTGCAAAGACTTTCTGCACAGTCAGTTGCTACAAAGAGCAGTGGAGACACGTTCTCTGGACTGATGAGTCACGCTTTTCCATCTGGCAATCTGATGGACCAGTCTGGGTTTGGAGGTTGCCAGGAGAACGCTACATTTCGGACTGCATTGTACTGAGTGTGAAATTTGGTGGAGGAGGAATTATGGTGTGGGGTTTGCCTTTCGGCTCAGCTCCTTCTTCACCACAAAGGATCGACACAGCGTCCGCATTACTGAAGACGCCGCACCGATCCGTCTTTCGATCTCACGATCCACTCTTCCCCCACTCGTGAACAAGACTCCGAGGTACTTGAACTCCTCCACATGGGGCAAGATCCCTCGTTTCGTCAATTTCATTACCGTCAACCTTTCCTTCTTTCTGTTCTCTGGCCCACTTGAGTTTAAGTGTTTCTCTTTGTGCATTTCCTCATCCCTGGAAACAACAAGTTACCAGTATCTCCACCTCTATTTGCAAGCAAATTACACAAGCAGTACACTTATGTCTGTCATGATCCGTGGTCCGGATCATGTATTTGTATTTTCTGCTAGTTTTTGGACTCCTTTAGTTCCTGTCTGTGACACCTCTGAGTTTGGTTTGGTTGCCATGGCTGCTTATTGTTTTCACCTGCCTCTGGTGTTTGGGACGCTCACCTGTTTCTAATCAGAGGCATTATTTAAGCCTGCCTTTGCCAGTCAGTCGGCCTGGCGTCATTGTTTGCTTCACGCAACCTACTAGTAAGTCTTGTTTGTTTCATGCCACAGTTTCGTGAGTGTTCCATGCCATAGTTTATGCTAAGTGTTTGCTTCATGCTCTCATCACGTAAGTTTGCTTGTCTTCTAGTCCATGCTAAGTGGTGGCTTAGTTTCGAGTGCGATCAGCACATTATTCCTTTTGCTTGTTTTCTGTTTTTTGGTACATCGCGTTATTTTCAAGATTAAATCATGTTCCTAACTGCAAGTCCTGTCCGGAGTCGTCCGTTTGCATCCCGGGAGAAAGAACCGCGCAGTAAGCTGCAACCCCGCCTGATACTTTTTACAGAGTTAATCTGCCTGCCTGCATCCTAAAAAGGGTGAATATGTTAACACTTGTTAAAGCATCACAAGCCTAATGTGCTCATTTTGGGTCCCGTCTTCATTAGGTTACAGCAGGGGTCACCAACCTTTTTGAAACCAAGAGCTACTTCTTGGGTACTGATTAATGCGAAGGGCTACCAGTTTGATACACACTTAAATAAATTGCCAGAAATAGCCAATTTGCTCAATTTACCTTTAACTCTATGTTATTATTAATAATTAATGATATTTACACTTAATTGAACGGTTTAAAAGAGGAGAAAACACGAAACAAATATAATTACATTTTGAAACATAGTTTATCTTCAATTTCGACTCTTTAAAATTTAAAATTCTACCGAAAAAAAGAAGAGAAAAACTAGCTAATTCGAATCTTTTTGAAAAAATTTAAAAAAGGATTTATGGAACATCATTAGTAATTTTTCCTGATTAAGATTAATTTTAGAATTTTGATGACATGTTTTAAATAGGTTAAAATCCAATCTGCACTTTGTTAGAATATATAACAAATTGGACCAAGCTATATTTCTAACAAAGACAAATCATTATTTCTTCTAGATTTTCCAGAACAAAAATTTTAAAAGAAATTCAAAAGACTTTGAAATAAGATTTAAATTTGATTCAACAGATTTTCTAGATTTGCCAGAATAATTTTTTTGAATTTTAATAATAAGTTTGAAGAAATATTTCACAAATATTCTTCGTCGAAAAAACAGAAGCTAAAATGAAGAATTAAATTAACATTTATTTATTATTCTTTACAATAAATAAAATAAATTTACTTGAACATTGATTTAAATTGTCAGGAAAGAAGAAGAAGGAATTTAAAAGGTAAAAAGGTATATGTGTTTAAAAATCCTAAAATCATTTTTAAGGTTGTATTTTTTCTCTAAAATTGTCTTTCTGAAAGTTTTAAGAAACAAAGTAAAAAAATTAATGAATTTATTTAAACAAGTGAAGACCAAGTCTTTAAAATATTTTCTTGGATTTTCAAATTCTATTTGAGTTTTGTCTCTCTTAGAATTAAAAATGTCGGGCAAAGCAAGACCAGCTTGCTAGTAAATAAATACAATTTAAAAAATAGAGGCAGCTCACTGGTAAGTGCTGCTATTTGAGCTATTTTTAGAACAAGCCAGCGGGCTACTCATCTGGTCCTTACGGGCTACCTGGTGCCCGCGGGCACCGCGTTGGTGACCCCTGGGTTACAGCAACATCAGAATTGTGGCTATTACCCCCGAAAATGTTGGTTGGATCACAACATTCTTTGTACAACTGCGGGGGAATTCGACATGTCACCGGTTTTACAGAATTGTACTTTCTTGCACCACCAGTCTGACAAAAAAAACCCTTACATGTCTTGTTAAACATATCTGCACGACGTACGTTTTAAAAAATGGAGCTGGGGCAGCCAGCGTTTACTTATCCCACAGCCTGATGTGTGCAAGCTTGAAATTACAACCACACTAATAGCTTCCACCCCACTGTGGAGTGTTTGGCCAGGCTGCTTGTTTTCTGCAGAGACGTTTTACTGTGCCTGCATCCTCCGACTGGATCCAAGGATGTGTCTGAAATCTCATTATTCAACTATGGAAAGTCTTGGCTGTCACCATGAGAAGACAGCAAGGTTTGCAGGTCTGGAGGACCCGCAAGAGAAAATCCAGATATTGTGGACGAGATATCAAATGTATAAGAGAGTGTGCATGTGTGTGTGTAACAATGATGTTTACACACTCTCTCCCAGTGTAAAAAAAGGATAGGCCTAGTCCACTCATCATGAAAGCACCTGTTCACAAAGTCAAAACCACACATTTGATAAGTAATATTATTTATTGTCAATTTAAATTTTGGTGAGCTGCTTCAATACAATTGTTTGGATTCAAAATGACATCACGTCCGGCTCATTGAATATCAATCATCAATCAATCAATGTTTACTTATATAGCTCTAAATCATGAGTGTCTCAAAGGGCTGCACAAGCCACAACGACATCCTCGGCTCAGATCCCACATCTGGGCAAGAAAAAACTCAACCCAATGGGATAACAACGAGAAACCTTGGAGGGGACTACAGAATATTATCAACAACAGTATCAATATTAGTTACAATTTCAACATAGCATTCAAAACGCACACTTGTAAAGGCGCGTGCAGCAACAATAAGTCAACAAACATGACAGTAGATTAGGCCTGGGCAATTATTTTGACTCAGGGGGCCCAATTTAGGGAACAAAATGTGTCTGAGGGCCGGTATATCTATTTAGGAACACTAATACAAAAACTCACAATAATGTCTGATTGAATGCTAAAAACGTTATGACAGGAATAGAAACGGAATAGAAATTAAAAATGTTTTACTGAATGAAAAACCCAGAATGTACAGGTACATGAAAATAAAGAATGTGGGATTTACAAAATTAACTATAAACGATAAAACACTGAATATTGACAACATATGAACGTCACACCCGCTCTCGATCGACGTATTTTACAATCAAGCGAAACGCAACAAAAATGCAACAAACACAGCGAAATAAGAACGCGAAGGGTAAAAACAAAGCTATTTTATTTGGTACATGATAAAATGATAAGTGTGACCAGTAGATGGCAGTCACACATAAGAGATACGTGTAGACTGCAATATGATTGATGGCAGTCACACATAAAAGATACGTGTAGACTGCAATATGACTCAAGGAAACAACACCAAAATTGTATATGTTCCATTGAAAATATAGAACATTACCCACGGTGCCCAAAAATCTATCAAAATGTTTCAGTACGACTTTGGTAAGCTATGAAGCCGCACCGCTTGATGGATTGTACTGTGCTTCAACATACAAGTATTATTATGGTGTGTGTATAAGGTAAGATATTATCTGGCATTTTGTTTCGCAATATTGTGCAAAAGCAACTTTTTCTTACCTTCTGGTACCTGCTGATCTGGATTTGGGATCTGCATAAGTCATGTCCGTGCCGACAACATATTCGATTACCTTCTTCTTTTCCGCTATCTTCTTGTTATGGGACATTCATCCTCCACTGTTGACATTTCTAATATAAAGTAGTGTAAAGTTCTTACTTATATCTGTCAGTAAACTCGCCATGAAAGCACTAAAACATACCGGTGTAGTAAGTTCACATTATTCACCCAAGGAACTTTAGTTATTAAAAAGTTTTTTCACGGGACACATTTCCGGCGTTGTTGTTGCACTAGTGAGCCACGGATGAGGAGATGCTGCTAAAGTGCTAAAATTCTAAAGTCTGAATGTCATTAAAACAGTTAGCTCCATCTTTTGACACTTCTTCCACTCCCGTCCTTGCACGCTACACCGCTACGACAAAGATGACGGGGAGAAGACGCTGCCGAAGGTGAGCCACGTAAATAAGACCGCCCACAAAACGGTGCATTCTGAAGCGATTGAAGATGATCTATGCAACATTTTTACCAAAGAACCACCATTGCATGTTATGTAGTGGTCCCCAACCTTTTTGTAGCTGGGGACCGGTCAACGCTTGAAAATTTGTCCCACGGACGGGGGGGGGGGGGGGGGGGTTATTTATTTATTTATTTATTTTTTTTCATAAAGAAATACAATCATGTGTGCTTACGGACAGTATCCCTGCAGACTGTATTGATCTATATTGATATATAATGTATATATTGTGTTTTTTATGTTGATTTAACTAAAAAAAAAATATATATTTTTTTTTAATTCCCTGCGCGGCCCGGTGGTTGGGGACCACTGATGTAGACCACAAGGAAGTGTTTTACATTTAGAAAAATAATAATAATATGACCCCTTTAATGCGCGTTTTGTATGAAAATAGACCTGACTAGACCCGCTCATCGGCAGTGCGCCCTATGGTTTGGAAAATACGGTAACCAAAAAGCCATTTTCCCATAACTTTTTGTGAGTGGTGTAGGTAGTAGGTAATTACCGAATGTGACAATATCCTCTCCAAGTTTCATCATACGAATCTGGATGACTCATTACTGCCAACGCACGTTCTATTTTCAACCCGAGCCCCAGTCAGACGACCCCAATCCCACTCTGGCACCTCTCATTCTTCCCCTTTCAAGGCGCTAAGCCCCAATTATGAGTGCCCTCTCTGGGAGTTCACGCAAACACACACGGGCAAACGTACACGCGAGCGGACAACAAACGCGCACAGAGGGGGTCCGACCATCAGGTGGCCCAGACAGCATTCCCCCGTGTGATTTGGCTTAGTGAGCCATCCACTCCGTCCAACCTGTCGCCAGTAGCTCAGCTCGGCCTTAACACCCGGCCTGTGAGTTACACAACACCGCCGTGTGTGTGTGCGGGTAACGAGAGACGACGGATGTGTGTAAGTGTGTATCCACTGGCGGAGGGTCGGTCTGTGTGAGCGAGTGTGTTTGCGCTCTAAAGCTGTAAGGGATCACTGACAGGACCCCAGCAGAGCTGGACATGGCTTTTCTCTCTGGAGCCCAGTGGTTTTATAACTGATCTCGCTCCTGTGTGTGTGTGGTGTGTGAGAACATTTAAAGCCACGTAACATAATAATATAATACTTTCCCCCCCACCCCAATCTGAAGTTCTAATCATAGAAAGAAGATGATGAGATGATAGATGGAGGCAATATTACATGCATGAATGTGTTCATTGTTGCACTATCATTGCATTGTTTAGACCAAGGTGCGACTGATTGGACTAAGTGTCGGTGTGTATGCGCTGGTAATTGGGGATTATCTGACTGACACGTGCGTTCTTCCGTGTCGCGAGAGTGGCTCGGGCTGCCAAAGCTGTGACCTCACACATCAAAGATCTAAACCTAAGGCTCAGTCTGCCCACTGGTAGACAAACAGCGGATAGATACCATGTCATCACTGATATGTCTACTTTTAGATGGCATGGATCATCTACAGTGGTACCAACAGATACCAGTGCCCCAGTTTACAAGGTTTTTTTTTCGGGATGATAGCAGTCCATCCAATTTCTACCGCTTGTCCCTTTTGGAGTGGCGGGGGGTGCTGGAGCACGGATAATCTACAGTGGTACCAACAGATACCAGTGCCCCAGTTTACGAGGTTTTTTTTCGGGATAATAGCAGTCCATTCATTTTCTACTGCTTGTCCCTTTTGGGGTGGCGGGGGTGCTGGAGCCTATCTCAGCTGCTTTCGGGCGGAAGGCGGGGTACACCCTGGACAAGTCGCCACCTCATCGCAGGGCCAACACAGATAGACAGACAACATTCACACACTAGGGCCAGTTTAGTGTTGCCAATCAACCTATCCCCAGGTGCTTGTTTTTGGAGGTGGGAGGAAGCCGGAGTACCCGGAGGGAACCCACGCAGTCACGGGGAGAACATGCAAACTCCACACAAAAAGATCCCGAGCCCGGTATTGAACTCAGGACTACTCAGGACTTTCGTATTGTGAGGCAGACGCACTAACCCCTGTGTCACCGTGCTGCTTAATAGCAGTCCCTTAACTAATTGTTATGTTTTAAGTTACGAGGTTCTGCGTAGGTTGTATTCATTTGACGTCACATCCTCATTAAATATGTTAGATGGCGCTGCTGTAGTGGCTGCTGGTGGCAGGAGCTCTGTGCTCTTGTATCATCCTTTTGTGTTTCTGATGTTTCCCTTAGGGAATGTGTGACAAGTAGGGATGATGTTCGAAACCGGTTCTCCCGGTTGTTCGATAAGAAAAGAACCGATTCCATGGACTCGAATCCCTTTTTGAGAACCGGTTCCCGTTATCGAGGCCACTATAGTAAAGAAAAAGAGTTGGTTCTTTATTCGAATCCCTGGGAACGAATCCCTTCCCACAGGAAATGCCCTGTGGAACGGCAATGTTATGCCCATTTCGATATGAAAATACTACGCGTCATTAGTTTGGGCACTTCCGGGTTGGCGACGTCTGTTCAGTTCATGAGACAATTGAGAAGTAGACAAGTTGTGTTAGCTCTTACAAGCCTTGGAAAAGATAAGTCGGTAAGTAAACTGTTTAACTCGTTTATGTAACTCAATATTAAGGTGGAAAGTGGTTAAATTTGATACTAAGATGTTTATTGAAACACGATTTTTGTGCACTGTTTCAATTGATGTTTTGAGGACTTAAAATGGCTGCCAGTCGTGTATTTCCACCATCGAAATAGTTTCAACACTCAGAAGTATTTGTTTGATGATAGTACTGTATATTTGTGTGAAGCTAATATTTACATATTGTGTATTACATTTCAGTATGTTAATTGAATCACATAGCTTATACATTTGTCATTGTGTGTATTTCAGTAAAAAAAAAAAAATAATAACACTCCAGTGCAAGACAAAAGTAAAGATAGAAAAAGACAAAGCAAGATCAACAACAATAAAGAGCCTAAATGGATTAATCTGCTTTGGAACGGTATTAGACGTCTTGGATTGTTTGTTAGCTGTCTGCCTGTGTGTGTAGTTAGTATGTTCCAATAGCAGCAGAAGTGCACTTTTTGGAGAGCTGTATTATTTTCAGTTTTGTGCCCAAGGGACTGATTTTATTTAACACTATATTATTATTTATACACCTACAGTGATCACAGAGACAGGTTGTTTTTGTGTTACTGTATGTATGTATATATATATATATATATATATATATATATATATATATATATATATATATATATATATATATATATATATATATATATATATATATATATATATATATTTTAGGGGGGTAACAGTCAATATTTATTTTTTTAAATTTTTTTTTCCCCTTATAAAATAAAAGTGAGCTTTTGTTAAACCAAATATTGTGTTTTTTTCCATATACAACAACCTATCTGGATTCGATAAGAGAATCGATAAGGAATCGGTTCGATAAGAGGATTCGATAATGGGCTCGAACTCGATAATTTCTTATCAAACATCATCCCTAGCGACAAGTGGGTGGCACTTTCGTGACTTCTGCGGTGCTTTTTTGTGAACGTCTGGATCTGCCTCCCGAGAGCCTTTTGGCCATGGAGACCAGCTGCTGGGTCTCTGCCACGCCAGAGTCCGTTTGGAGAGACTGGAGGAGATGCGGATGAAGAGACAGGGCTGCCAAGCTACCGCTGAGCGTCGGGACAGACAAGCTTCAGAGTGTCTTGGCTGAATGAGCAGGTATCGGACACCTCGGTCTCCTTGGGCGTATCCTCGCTCATCCATGCAGACTGGACACTGGCCGAGAGTGGGTGGGCGGCCGAGGGTGGATTCGGCTTTCTTGGTTGCTTTGTTGGGTCTCCTCCTGTCTCTGGCCATGCTCCCTCCACCCCAGCTGACGATGGCGTGGAACACCGCAGAGGCCACCACAGCGTACATGTTTTTGTATTTTGTTGTTGTTTTACTTTTGTGGCTGTGTATAGCAGTGTCTGGTTGCACCAGCTCTGCTCTTTTAATGTCTTTAATGCCCTTTGTGTTCTTTGATGTTTCCCTCTTACACACATGTGTATGTGTGCTATGGCTATGAGCTAGCTCGCCATGTCTTAAAGAACCTCTTCCTGAGGGCGTTTCAGTGTTATAACTTCACCTTTATTTTTAGTTTTTAGGCCAAAATTAGAGATGTCCGATAATGGCTTTTTACCGATATCCGATATTCCGATATTGTCCAACTCTTAATTACCGATTCCGATATCAACCGATACCGATATATACAGTCGTGGAATTAACACATTATTATTCCTAATTTTGTTGCGATGCCCCGCTGGATGCATTAAACAATGTAACAAGGTTTTCCAAAATTAATCAACTCAAATTATGGGAGAAAATGCCAACATGGCACTGCCATATTTATTATTGAAGTCACAAAGTGCATTATTTTTTTTAACATGCCTCAAAACAATAACAGTGCAATACTTTTTCATAACATTGTCACTACTGCCTAGTTTCTCTTGTTATTTTCTTATTTTAATGTTATATTTTATTCTCATTGTTGCTTTTTATTTTTATTCTTTTTGTAATATTTTTCTATTCTGTTTCTATTTATACCCCCATTATTTACTTTTTACTTTTTAAATTTGATCTCAATTCTGTACACTGCTGCTGGAATTTTAATTTTCCTGAGGGAACTCTCCTGAAGGAATCAATAAAGTACTATCTATCTATCTATCTATCTATCTATCTATCTATCTATCTATCTATCTATCTATCTATCTATCTATCTATCTATCTATCTATCTATCTATCTATCTATCTATCTATCTATCTATCTATCTATCTATCTATCTATCTATCTATCTATCTATCTATCTATCTATCTATCTATCTATCTATCTATCTATCTATCTATCTATCCAAACAGCAGCTTGGAATTTGGGACAAGCTTTCCCTGAGAGAGACTATGAGGAGGTTGAGGTGGGCGGAGTTGGGGTGAGTGGGGGTAGGGGGTAGCGGTGGGTTTATATTGTAGCGTCCCAGAAGAGTTAGTACTGCAAGGGATTCTGGGTATTTGTTCTGTTGTGTTTATGTTGTGTTACGGTGCGGATGTTCTCCCGAAATGTGTTTGTCATTCTTGTTTGGTGTGGGTTCACAGTGTGGCGCATATTTGTAACAGTGTTAAAGTTGTATATACGGCCACCCTCAGTGTGACCTGTATGGCTATTGACCAAGTATGCCTTGCATTAATTCGTGATGAGAACAGCCAGTAGATATTATGTGACTCGGACGGCACGCACGCAAAGGCAGTGCCTTTAAGGTTTATTGGCAGTCTATACCTCTCCCTACGTCCGTGTACACATTTTACTTTTAGAAACCGATACCGATAATCATGAAACCGATACCGATAATTTCCGATATTACATTTTAAAGCATTTATCGGCCGATAATATCGGCAGCCCGATATTATCGGACATCCCTGGCCAAAATGCATCTGTTCTCCCTTTTCTGTCCACACACTGTGGCTGTTTGTAAGTACTCCGTGATCGTGCGCTGCCGAACATGCTCCTCTGCTCATAAAACCAGCAATGTCACGACGCGACGACGTGCCGTCATACCCGGGAACCGGTACCTTTCAAACAGAGTATAGTCCTGTTTTTTATTCATTCGTACCGCGGTACTATACCAGTACCGATATACCGTACAACCCTACTTCAAACTTGTTAAGTTCTTGATTGCATTGCTCCTTTTAAATCCATGCGCCCTCAGGCTAAAAGGTGAGCCGTGGTCAAATGAGGTAGCGAGAGAGGCCAGGCGCCAGGACGTGAATGGAAGAAGGATCGGCTTCATGTTTCCTATACCATCATGAAAGACTCGTGGAAAGAGTATCAGAACATTCTAAGGGTGGAAAAGAACAAGCCTTCTTCTGATAGTAATCTTAACAAAACCACGTGTTTTATTCTAAACAATTGATAATATTTGAAATGTTCCTCAATCCACATGCTTGGAAGCTTCGCCGGAGGTCTGTGGAAAATTTCTTGACTATTTCATCGATAAGGTCGACACATCTAGGGAAAACATTTCTTTCCCAGTTTTTGATAATTCTATTCTTGTCACCTGTCCATTCGCCTTCCGACAGTGTCTGTCCTCGCTCAACTGTATCACAGCTCAAAGATACAGCATGTTCCACGGACTTAATGCCACTTCGTCTGTTCAAAGACGTCCAAGAGATAATTAACAGCAGTCTTGTTTCAGGGACTGTCCCAAATTGTTTTGTGGAACCTCTGCAAAAGAAGCCAAGCCTAGATCCCACTATTTCATCCAATTTTAGACCCACTTTGAAGCATCCTTTTATTTCAAAAATTTTAGAGACAGCTGTGCTTTAAACAATTCAACGGTTTTAAAGCCTTTCATAGCACCGAATCTGCACATTTAAAGGCCTACTGAAACTTACTACTACCGACCACACAGTCTGATAGTTTATATATCAATGATGAAATCTTAACATTGCAACACATGCCAATACGGCCGGGTTAACTTATAAAGTGCAATTTTAAATTTCCTGCGAAACTTCCAGTTGAAAACGTCTATGTATGATGACGTATGCGCGTGACGTCAATGGTTGAAACGGAAGTATTCGGACACCATTGTATTCAATACAAAAAGCTCTGTTTTCATCGCAAAATTCCACAGTATTCTGGACATCTGTGTTGGTGAATCTTTTGCAATTTGTTTATTGAACAATGGAGACTGCAAAGAAGAAAGCTGTAGGTGGGATCGGTGTATTAGCGGCTGGCTGCAGCAACACAACCAGGAGGACTTTGAGTTGGATAGCAGACACGCTATCCGAGGCTAGCCGCCGACCGCATCGATGATCGGGTGAAGTCCTTTGTCGCGCCGTCGATTGCTAGAACGCAGGTGAGCACGGGTGTTGATGAGCAAATGAGGGCTGGCTGGCGTAGGTGGATAGCTAATGTTTTTAGCATAGCTCTGTGAGGTCCCGTAGCTAAGTTAGCTTCAATGGCGTCGTTAGCAACAGCATTGTTAAGCTTCGCCAGGCTGGAAAGCATTAACCGTGTAGTTACAGGTCCATGGTTTAATAGTTTTGTTGATTTTCTGTCTATCCTTCCAGTCAGAGGTTTATTTCTTTTGTTTCTATCTGCAGTTAAGCCCGATGCTATCACGTTAGCACCGTAGCTAAAGTGCTTCACCGATGTAATGTCGTGAAATTAAAAGTCACTGTGAATGTCCATTTTGCGTTCTCGACTCTCATTTTCAAGAGGATATAGTATCCGAGGTGGTTTAAAATACAAATCCGTGATCCACAATAGAAAAAGGAGAGAGTGTGGAATCCAATGAGCCCTTGTACCTAAGTTACGGTCAGAGCGAAAAAAGATACGTCCTGCACTGCACTCTAGTCCTTCACTCTCACGTTCCTCATCCACAAATCTTTCATCCTGGCTCAAATTAATGGGGTAATCGTCGCTTTCTCGGTCCGAATCGCTCTCGCTGCTGGTGTAAACAATGCGGAAATGTGAGGAGCCTTTCAACCTGCGACGTCACGCTACTTCCGGTACAGGCAAGGCTTTTTTTTTTATCAGCGACCAAAAGTTGCGAACTTTATCGTCGATGTTCTCTACTAAATCCTTCCAGCAAAAATATGGCAATATCGCGAAATGATCAAGTATGACACATAGAATGGATCTGCTATCCCCGTTTAAATAAAAACATTTCATTTCAGTAGGCCTTTAAGGGTTTTTAACAACCTTTTAATATCCACTGAATCTGGCGATTCTGCCTTTTTAATTCATCAAAAAGGACTAGTCTACATTATAGTAGTCCAGTCTTGAGCTGATGAAAGCATGAATGGCATTTTCAAGGTCTGTATAATTTTACACCAGGGGTGTCAAACTCGTTTTCATTGAGGGCCACATTGCATCGGTCTTCCAAAAGCCGAATAATTGCTGCATTTTGTGTTGTTTTACTTTCCCTTTGTGGTCATTTTGTGTATCCTGTCTGCCGTGATAACCAGGGTTGTTAAAAGGTAAAAACTGATTTAATTTTTGCTAAAAGTCGTAGATGATAAAAACTGGATCGTACAACAAAGTTACCGTATTTTTCGGACTATAAGGAGCACTTAAAATCCTTTCATTTTCCCAAAACTCGACAGTGCTTAGACTTAGACTTAGACATCCTTTTTTATTGTCATTCAAATTTGAACTTTACAGTACAGATAAGAACGAAATTTTGTTGCATTAGCTCACGGCAGTGCAGGATAAAAAGGCAATAAGGTGCAGATATAAATCAATCGATTACTGTACAGATAAATATATTGCACTTTTGCATATGCATCCAGGATTATGGATGTATGTTATATTGTCTTTATATTCCAGCGAGTTCATCCATTTTTGGGGGTAACTGAGGGGATTATTATGATGTGTTCAAGAGTCTTACGGCCTGAGGGAAGAAGCTGTTACAGAACCTGGAGGTTCTGCTTCGGAGGCTGCGGAACCTCTTTCTAGAGTCCAGCAGTGAAAACAGTCCTTGGTGGGGGTTGGAGGATTCTCTGCAGATTTTCTGAGCCCTGGTCAGGCAGCGGCTTTTTGCGATCTCCTGGATAGGAGGAAGAGGAGTCCTGATGATCTTTTCCGCCTAGTGTAGGTAATAATTTTGGTTGTGCTTACTGACCTCGGAGCTGTTTTATTTGGTACATGGTGTAATGGTAAGTGTGACCAGTAGATGGAAGTCACACATAAGAGATACGTGTAGACTGCAATAGGATGGCAGTCACACATGAGAGTTAATATAGAACATTACACACGCCACTCAAACATCTATCAAAATGTTTTAGTACGACTTTGGTAAGCAATGAAGCCGCACCACTTGACCATACGAGTATTGTTATGGTGTGTGTATAAGGTAAGACATATTATTTGGCGTTATGTTTCGCAATGTTATGCAAAAAGCAACTTTTATTACCTTTTGGTACCTGCTTTAATTTTTGCTAAAAGTCGTAGATGATAAAAACTGGATCGTACAACAAAGTTACCGTATTTTTCGGACTATAAGGCGCACTTAAAATCCTTTCATTTTCCCAAAACTCGACAGTGCGCCTGGGATCTGCATACATCCTGAAAATGTGCATTCGTCCGCCTTTGTTGCCATAGTCGATAAGCTTCTTCTTATTCTCTATCTTGTTGTTATGCGACATTCATCCTCCGCTGTTGCCATTTCTAATATAAAGTAGTGTAAAGTGCTTACTTATATCTGTCAGTAAACTCGCCATGAAAGCGCTAAAACATACCGGTGTAGTGAGTTTACATTATTCACCCAAGGTACCTTAGTTATTAGAGAGTTCCGGTCGGACTGTTTTTCACGGGACACATTTCCGGTGTTGATGTTGCACTAGTGAGCCACGGATGAGACCACAAGGAAGTGTTTTACATTTAGAAAAAAAAGATAATAACATGACCCGTTTAATGCACCCTATAATCCGGTGCGCCTTATATATGAAAATAGACCTGCTCATCGGCAGTGCGCCTTATAATCCGGTGCGCCCTATGGTCCGGAAAATAGGGTATTCTCTATAACAGTGTTTTTCAACCACTAGCGTGCCGTGAGATACAGTCTGGTGTGCCGTGGGAGATTATGTAATTTCACCTATTTGGGTTAAAAATATTTTTTGCAAACCAGTCATTATAATCTGCAAATTACGCGTTGTTGTTGAGTGTCGGTGCTGTCTAGAGCTCGGCAGAGTAACCGTGTAATACTCTTCCATGTAAGTAGGTGGCAGCCGGTAGCTAATTGCTTTGTAGATGTCGGAAACAGCGGGAGGCAGGGTGCAGGTAAAAAGGTGTCTAATGCTTAAACCAAATATACACTACCGTTCAAAAGTTTGGGGTCACATTGAAATGTCCTTATTTTTGAAGGAAAAGCACTGTACTTTTCAATGAAGATAACTTTAAACTAGTCTTAACTTTAAAGAAATACACTCTATACATTGCTAATGTGGTAAATGACTATTCTAGCTGCAAATGTCTGGTTTTTGGTGCAATATCTACATAGGTGTTTAGAGGCCCATTTCCAGCAACTATCACTCCAGTGTTCTAATGGTACAATGTGTTTTCTCATTGGCTCAGAAGGCTAATGGATGATTAGAAAACCCTTGTGCAATCATGTTCACACATCTGAAAACAGTTTAGCTCGTTACAGAAGCTACAAAACTGACCTTCCTTTCAGCAGATTGAGTTTCTGGAGCATCACATTTGTGGGGTCAATTAAACGCTCAAAATGGCCAGAAAAAGAGAACTTTCATCTGAAACTCGACAGTCTATTCTTGTTCTTAGAAATGAAGGCTATTCCACAAAATTGTTTGGGTGACCCCAAACTTTTGAACGGTAGTGTAAACAAAAGGTGAGTGCCCCTAAGAAAAGGCATTGAAGCTTAGGGAAGGCTATGCAGAACAAAACTAAAACTGAACTGGCTACAAAGTAAACAAAAACAGAATGCTGGACGACAGCAAAGACTTACTGTGGAGCAAAGACGGCGTCCACAAAATAATTCCATACATGACATGACAATCAACAATGTCCCCACAAAAGAAGGATAAAAACAACTGAAATATTCTTGATTGCTAAAACAAAAGTAGATGCGGGAAATATCGCTCAAAGGAAGACATGAAACTGCTACAGGAAAATACCAAAAAAAGAGAAAAACCAACCAAAATAGGAGCGCAAGACAAGAACTAAAACACTACACACAGGAAAACAGCAAAAAACTCCAAATAAGTCAGGGGGTGATGTGACAGGTGGTGACAGTACACCTACTTTGAGACAAGAGCTATAGTGATGCATGCTTGGTTATGGTTTAAAGTCATATCCAACCATTGCGACAACGACTTTTTACTGTCAACTGAGTATGGTTTTTTAATGATTTCTGCTGGTGGTGTGCCTCTGGATTTTTTTCAATGCAGAAAATGTTGAAAAACACTGGTCTATAAAATGTGTTTGAATGGATTGGATTGACATTATTTGTCACGGGGAAAGATGGATGATGTTTCCATACAATTTGTTGAACCTTTCACAAAAAAAACCCGCCGTATGGCCGTATTTATTGCACCTTCCACTTCCTTACGCAATTTAAGGAGGAAAAAACACCAGGCATTTAAGGTCGCAGCGATCCTAAAAATGTCATGCAAAATACTGACGGGCTGACTCGTTTTAATGTGAGACGGGGGGAAAAAAAAAAGATGACTACTCGAAAGTTTAACTGGCTGTGACTTCCCCTGTTTTCAGACAGAAGCCACAGCTATGCACGTGTTTACTCCGCAGCATCACTCGGCAGCAAAACCTTTTGTTGCGGCAGAAAGTTCCAATTTCCTGTGTGCGTACGAACAGGAGAAAAAATGGCTAGGGCTTTAAGGACTATATTTAATGGTTAAAAGCTGCAGGTCCTCGGGCTTTGTTCACCAACTGATGCTCGGGACAGGAAATAGCCTTGTATTGCGCTGCGAAGGTTTGTCCAGACATACTCTGGAAGAGCTGTGTGAAAACAAGACTCGTGGGTTTCCTTTCGCCATGCAAGCCAACACATAAACGCACACACACAAACGCACACAAACACACACAAACAAGGCAGAATTTAAATTGCTTCATGCTCCTGTTTTCTTCTTTCTGTCATGAGGACTGAAGACCGGTCTTTGCTACGTTGCGCATGTACAGGATGATAGAAATACACACAATAATTTGAACCCCTTTCTCTTCTCGTGTTATCGATGTGGTATTTTGAGGAGAACCCCCCCCCCCAAAAAAAACTCCTTCCTGTAGAGCAGGGGTCACCAACCTTTTTGAAACCAAGAGCTACTTCTTGGGTACTGATTAATGCGAAGGGCTACCAGTTTGATACACACTTAAATAAATTGCCAGAAATAGCCAATTTGCTCAATTTACCTTTAACTCTATGTTATTATTAATAATTAATGATATTTACACTTAATTGAACAGTTTAAAAGAGGAGAAAACACGAAAAAAATGACAATTACATTTTGAAACATAGTTTATCTTCAATTTAACTCTTTAAAATTCAAAATTCAACCGAAAAAAAGAAGAGAAAAACTTAAAAAAAGAATTTATGGAACATCATTAGTAATTTTTCCTGATTAAGATTAATTTTAGAATTTTGATGACATGTTTTAAATAGGTTAAAATCCAGTCTACACTTTGTTAGAATATATAACAAATTGGACCAAGCTATATTTCTAACAAAGACAAATCATTATTTCTTCTAGATTTTCCAGAACAAAATTTTTAAAATAAATTCAAAATACTTTGAAATAAGATTTAAATTTGATTCTACAGATTTTCTAGATTTGCCAGAATAATTTTTTTGAATTTTAATCATAATAAGTTTGAAGAAATATTTCACAAATACTCTTCGTCGAAAAAACAGAAGCTAAAATGAAGAATTAAATTAAAATGTATTTATTATTCTTTACAATTAATTTAAAAAAAAATACTTGAACATTGATTTAAAATGTCAGGAAAGAAGAGGAAGGAATTTAAAAGGTAAAAGAGTATATGTGTTTAAAAATCATAAAATCATTTTTAAGGTTGTATTTTTTCTCTAAAATTGTCCTTCTGAAAGTTATAAGAAGCAAAGTAAAAAAATGTATGAATTTATTTAAACAAGTGAAGACCAAGTCTTTAAAATATTTTCTTGGATTTTCAAATTCTTTTTGAGTTTTGTCTCTCTTAGAATTAAAAATGTCGGGCAAAGCGAGACCAGCTTGCTAGTAAATAAATAACATTTAAAAAATAGAGGCAGCTCACTGGTAAGTGCTGCTATTTGAGCTATTTTTAGAACAGGCCGGCGGGCTACTCATCTGGTCCTTACGGGCTACCTGGTGCCCGCGGGCACCGCGTTGGTGACCCCTGCTGTAGAGTAAGGATGTAAAGATATGACAATCCAAAAGGATCAGTATAATTGCGGTATTGTTGTAATGATACCAAGTACAGGAGCGTATATAGTCGATACTACTATGATTACATCAATACTCTTTAACATCACAAAATCTTTTTTCGTTTTTTTGAAATGTATATTATGTTTACAAACTCAGGAAATACGTCCCTGGAAACACGAGGACTTACTGTAGACCAATGGCGGTATAGCTCGGTTGGTAGAGCGGCCGTGCCAGCAACTTGAGGGTTGCAGGTTCGATCCCCGCTTCCGCCATCCTAGTCACTGCCGTCGTGTCCTTGGGCAAGACACTTCACCCACCTGCTCCCAGTGCCACCCACACTGGTTTAAATGTAACTTAGATATTGGGTTTCGCAATGTAAAGCGCTTTGAGTCACTTGAGAAAAAGCGCTATATAAATGTAATTCACTTCACTTCACAATTCACTTCAATGTATGATCTTGTAACTACTTGGTATCGGATCGATACCCAAATTTGTGGTATCATCCAAAACTAATGTAAAGTATCCAAACAACAGAAGAGTAAGTGATTATTACATTTGAACAGAAGTGTAGATAGAACATGTTAAATGAGAAAATAAGCAGATATTAACAGTATATGAACAAGTAGATCAATAATTAATTTTATACCACGTCCTTAATAATTTTGACAAAATAATAGAATGATAAATGACACAATATGTTACTACATATGTCAGCAGACAAATTAGGAGCCTTTGTTTGTTTACTTACTATTAAAAGACAAGTTGTCTTGTATGTTCACTATTTTATTTAAGGACAAAATTATTCTTTGATTGCAATAAGAAACATATGTTTAATGTACCTTAACATGTTTTGTTAAAATAAAGCCAATAATGCAATATATTCGTGGTCCCCTTTGTTTAGAAAAGTATCGAAAAGTATCAAATTTTATCGAAAAGTGTCAAAAAGTATTGAAATACCTTTTGGTATCGGTACCGGTAAGGACAACCCTAATCTTAATAAATCTACGAAGAAGGCAATGGTACTACTGTGTTACTACTGACTGCCCCCTCATATATGCCTGCCTAGAACCGGCCCTGGCCAAAATACAGCAGAAATTTTGCTAAAAGGGCAAAAAAGTCCCCCTATTCCCATAGGGTTGAATATGTAAATGTTAGTTACGGAGAAGGGGTAAGATTTCCGTATTTTCCGGACTATAAGGCGCACTTAAAATCCTTTTTTTCTCTCTCAAAACTCGACAGTGCGCCTTATGGTTTTGCTTACCGACCTCGAAGCTATTCGATTATTTGGTACACGGTGTAATGATAAGTGTGACCAGTAGATGGCAGTCACACATAAGAGATACGTGTAGACTGCAATATGACTCAAGTAGACAACACCAACATTTTATATGTTCCATTGAAAATATAGAACATTTCACAAGGGGCTCAAAAATCTATCAAAATGTTTTAGTACGTCTTTGGTAAGCTATGAAGCCGCACAGCTTGATGGATTGTACTGTGCTTCAACATACCAGTATTATTATGGTGTGTGTATAAGGTAAGACATATTATCTGGCGTTTTGTTTTGCAATATTATGCAAAAGCAACTTTTCTTACCTTCTGGTACCTGCTGATCTGTATTTGGGATCTGCATAAGTCCTGAAAAATTGTGCACGCCCTATGTAGTCGATAAGCTTCTTCTTTTTCTCTATCTTCTTGTAATGTGACATTCATCCTCCGCTGTTGCCATTTCTAATATAAAGTAGTGTAAAGTTCTTACTTATATCTGTCAGTAAACTCACCATGAAAGCGCTAAAACATACCGGTGTAGTGACTTTACATTAATCACTCAAGGAACTTTTGTTATTAGAGAGTTCCGGTCGGACGGTTTTTCACGGGACACATTTCCGGCGGATGAGGAGATGCTGCTCCATTATTGATTGAAGTAAAGTCTGAATGTCATTAAAACAGTTAGCTCCATCTTTTGACACTTCTTCCACTCCCGTCCTTGCACGCTACACCGCTACAACAAAGATGACGGGGAGAAGACGCTGCCGAAGGTGAGCCACGTAAATAAGACCGCCCACAAAACGGCGCATCCTGAAGCGACTGTCAGAAAGCGTCTTGAAGATGATCTGTAAAACATCATCTATGCAACATTTTGACCAAAGAACCACCATTACATGTTATGTAGACCACAAGGAAGTGTTTTATATTTAGAAAAAAATTATAATAAAATGACTCCTTTGATGCGCCCTATAATCCGGTGCGCCTTATATATCAATCAATCAATCAACCAATGTTTACTTATATAGCCCTAAATCATGAGTGTCTCAAAGGGCTGCACAAGCCACAACGATATACATGAAAAAAGATTTAAAAAATAGACCCTTCGTCGGCAGTGCGCCTTATAATCCGGTGCGCCCTATGGTCCGGAAAACACGGTACGTTGGATTATGCAAAAGTAGGGATGTCCGATAATATCGGACTGGTGATATTATCGGCCGATAAATGCTTTAAAATATAATATCGAAAATGATCTGTATCGGTTTCAAAATGATCAGTATCGGTCTCAAAAAGTCAAATTTATGACTTTTTAAAACGCCGCTGTGTACACGGACGTAGGGAGAAGTACAGAGCACCGATAAACCTTGAAGGCACTGCCTTTGCATGCCGGCCCAGTCACAAAATATCTACAGCTTTTGACACACTCACAAGTGAATGCCACGCATACTTGGTCAAAACCCATACAGGTCACACTGAGGGTGACCGTATAAACAACTGTAACACTGTTACAAATATGCGCCACACTGTGAACCCACACCAAACAAGAATGACAAACACATTTCGGGGGAACATCCGCACCGTAACACAACATAAACACAACAGAACAAATACCCACAACCCCTTGCAGCACTAACCCCCGACCCCCACACACCTCAACCTTCTCATGCTCTCTCAGGGAGAGCATGTCCCAAATTCCAAGCTGCTGTTTTGAGGCATGTTAAAAAAAAATAATGCACTTTGTGACTTCAATAATAATTAAAGCTGCAAGCAGCGTTGGTCGGGTCCGCTTTTTGGCAGGTGCTAGTCCTAAGCGTCCCAATACTTTTGTTCAGTGGTAGTCCTGAGTGAGACCTACATAGAGGTTTTTGTTTCGTGTCTCTACGATATTCGTACTGGGAGTTAGAGGAAGTTGTGTCTGAGTTCACATTGTCATTATAGGGTATTGTGTGTAGAATTTTGAGGACAAAAAAGCAATAATTGCATTTTACGTTGTCATTATAGGCACCGGAGCAACTTTAGTGCTGCGGGTCTTTGAAGGCTCGTAAAATCTAAACGGTAGCACGAATTAAAACTCTTCCGTCAACTTTTAATCAGAAGGGTTCAATCTCTCTCCTGTAGCAGTTTGAAGCCGAAACGACAAACGCGCTCAGAGGAGATAACGTTTGATGTTTGGTGACCGGTTGTAACAAAAATTTTGTTTTGAAGGAGGAATAGCAAACTTCCTGTTGATTTTTGCTGAAGGATGTCAATCTATGAAATGTAGGTCTAGGCAAGACCTACATAGAGGTATTTGTTTCATGTCTCTAAGACGTTCCTACCGGAAGTTACAAGCAGTTTTGTCTGAGTTTTCCTCTGAGGAGCAGTATTTTCTGTTTTTTTCAAAAATTATGTAGAGCACAATTTTGAGTTTTGGGGTTCGTTTTTTTTTTTAGATCTTAAATTCTAACTGTCCCAATGTGTGTAAGAAATTTGGTGAGTTTTGAAGTATTTTAAGGGGGTCAAATTACAGCTCAAAAAGCAAAAATGAGTGTTTTTAGTCATTTTTTGTCTTGAAGGGGAAATTGCCAACTTCCTGTTGGTTTTTGCCCGAAGATGTGAAATTATGAATTGTAGGTCTAAGTGAGACCTACATACAGGTTTTTTTTTTATTTAATGTCTCTACGACATTCCTAGTGGGAGTTAGAGGCAATTTACTTCCTAGGGGGCGCTAGAGAGCAGTTTTGATTTTTGGGGTTTGGTTTTTTTACTAAAGTGGTTGGGGCACGTTTTTGTATGTGTGTAAAAAATTTGGTGAGTTTTGAAGCATGTTAAGGGGGGCAAAGTAGTGCGCAACGGTGCGGAAAAATAATAAAGAAGTACAGGGTACAGGGCGGACCCTAATAATAAAACCTTGCAATAACAATAGGTTCCTTTGTAACCAGTACAAAGGACTCCCTGTGGGAGTCCTTTGTACTGGGTACAGGGCGGACCCTAAATATGGCAGTGCCATGTTGGCATTTTTTTTTCCATAACTTGAGTTGATTTATTTTGGAAAACCTTGTTACATTGTTTAATGCAGGGGTCACCAACCTTTTTGAAACCAAGAGCTACTTCTTGGGTACTGATTAATGCGAAGGGCTACCAGTTTGATACACACTTAAATAAATTGCCAGAAATAGCCAATTTGCTCAATTTACCTTTAACTCTATGTTATTATTAATAATTAATGATATTTACACTTAATTGAACGGTTTAAAAGAGGAGAAAACACGAAAAAAATGACAATTAAATTTTGAAACATAGTTTATCTTCAATTTCGACTCTTTAAAATTCAAAATTCAACCGAAAAAAAGAAGAGAAAAACTAGCTAATTCGAATCTTTTTGAAAAAATTAAAAAAACAATTTATGGAACATCATTAGTAATTTTTCCTGATTAAGATTAATTTTAGAATTTTGATGACATGTTTTAAATAGGTTAAAATCCAATCGGCACTTTGTTAGAATATATAACAAATTGAACCAAGCTATATTTCTAACAAAGACAAATCATTATTTCTTCTAAATTTTCCAGAACAAAAATTCAAAAAAAAATTCAAAAGACTTTGAAATAAGATTTAAATTTGATTCTACAGATTTTCTAGATTTGCCAGAATAATATTTTTGAATTTTAATCATAATAAGTTTGAAGAAATATTTCACAAATATTCTTCGTCGAAAAAACAGAAGCTAAAATGAAGAATCAAATTAAAATGTATTTATTATTCTTTACAATAAAAAAAATTAATTTATTTGAACATTGATTTAAATTGTCAGGAAAGAAGAGGAAGGAATTTAAAAGGTAAAAAGGTATATGTGTTTAAAAATCCTAAAATAATTTTTAAGGTTGTATTTTTTCTCTAAAATTGTCTTTCTGAAAGTTATAAGAAGCAAAGTAAAAAAATTAATAAATTTATTTAAACAAGTGAAGACCAAGTCTTTCAAATATTTTCTTGGATTTTCAAATTCTATTTGAGTTTTGTCTCTCTTAGAATTAAAAATGTCGGAAAAGCGAGACCAACTTGCTAGTAAATAAATAAAATTTAAAAAATAGAGGCAGCTCACTGGTAAGTGCTGCTATTTGAGCTATTTTTAGAACAGGCCTGCGGGCTACTCATCTGGTCCTTATGGGCTACCGGGTGCCCGCGGGCACCGCGTTGGTGACCCCTGGTTTAATGCATCCAGCGGGGCATCACAACAAAATTAGGCATAATAATGTGTTGATTCCACGACTGTATATATCGGTGTCGGTAATTAAGAGTTGGACAATATCGGAATATCGGATATCGGCAAAAAAGCCATTATCGGACATCTCTATGCAAAAGTAACTACGTGATGTTCCTTGATGTAACTTGTTAAACATGCCACCAACAAATAAATCATAACCATATGCCAGATATTTTTCTCACTAACTTGGTTCTGTTTTTTGTTTGTTTTGGAATTAGTACGAGTTTAGACTTTTCAGAGCGGCGTACAAAAGGTACAGTAAAATGCTGTGAAACTCGCCTGACTCTGAACGCGATCAGAACTCGTTTAGTGTCCATTTTTAAGTCAAGCGCACACGTTTCTGTGAGCATTTCCACAGAATAGCACCTGTTGCATGTTGGAGTATGCATTTGTGTATGGAAGTTCTGTGGTCAGTGCTGGCTTTTTTTTTTTTTTTTTTTTTTTTTTTTTTTTTTTTTTGCTACTTGCCAAAGCTTCTCCAAAGCCGCAGACAAAGCCACAGCAGGTGGATGGTTTGCAGGGTGGAGAAGTAGGGGATCGGTGGGGGTCGTGGATTACAGGAGGCTCAATGCCTCTCCTCATCACGCTCCTCGACTCTGAAGAAAAGGTTGATTAATCGGAACCTAATAGGATGGAGGGGCCAAACTTGCCCTTTTACTGGGGTTGGATAGGCCTTTAGGACACCGGGCGACCAATAGAACAGACCACAGAGGCAAGATGAATAGTTTGGATCACAGTGTAGATAACTTTTTTATTACTGTTTTTTTTAAGACCTGATAAATGGATCTGACACTTACAATGCATCAGTGTTTAGCGGGAAAGTAGTGGAAAGGGAATATCAGGGTCCGTTGCTTCTGCAATTAAATAATGCACACCAAAGCATAAAACTGAGGTTTAACTAAACCAGGGGTTGGCAACCCAAAATGTTGAAAGAGCCATATTGGACCACAAATACAAAAAAGTAATAACGTCTGGAGCCGCAAACAATTAAAAGACTTATATAAGTGTTATAATTAGAGATGTCCGATAATATCGGACTGCCGATATTATTGGCCGATAAATGCTTTAAAATGTAATATCGGAATTATCGTATCAGTTTCAAAATTATCGGTATCAGTTTCAAAAAGCAAAATGTATGACTTTTTAAAACGCCGCTGTGTACACGGACGTAGGGAGAAGTACAGAGCGCCAATAAACCTTAAAGCAGGGGTCACCAACCTTTTTGAAACCAAGAGCTACTTCTTGGGTACTGATTAATGCGAAGGGCTACCAGTAGGGTTGGGTATCGTTTGAATTCGAACGATTCCGATTCCGATTCTTTGTTTCGATGACGATTCTCGGTTCCGATTCTTCTTGTACCATGCCGGGATCAATGTGTTTGACAGGTAGTCCCTGGAAGGTGGTATGTATTTTGGGTTGAGAGGTTTCACCATATCCCTGCAAACATAAACAAACATGTAATGTTGCTGTTACTGTTTAGCCCAGTATCAATTAGCTTAGCTCTAACGTTATTGCTTAACTAACCTAAATGTTGGAGATTCCACCTCTGAAATGGGATGCAGTCTTTTGACTATGTGTGCAGTGACCTTTCTGTGGCACTCTTCCGTCTGTGGCACCGACATCTTCCCCATTGCCGCTACGGTGAACGGAGTACGCTGAGCACATCGCGGAGCCTGGCTAGCAGGTTGTAAATTGTCTATGAAAAAATATGCGGGCTAATTTGTTAGCTGCCTCGACGTTGGCGCAAAACACATTATTTATTGCATACATATTGTTTTACTTACCGGATTCGGACTGCAATGCAGTCACCGAGGTACCAGGCTGGGCGTCGAAGCCAGAGGAAGAGGCACAGGAGGACGGTCAGCGCAGCGCGTCGAAGACGGGACACGCATTTTTTTGTACTCGGAGGTGCTTCATCATGTTCGACGTGCACCCTCCTAAGCACGAAACAGTCCTGTCGCACGTGTTACATTTTGCCGATATTTCATTTTTTTTAGTAAAATAAAGCCACACTTCGACCGCCGACGCCCGCTATCCATGCTTGACTGACTCGCTCGGCTACATAGGCTCGGCTATGCTAACACTTCCGGCGGTGGGCGCTTATTCGTTGGTGTTTAGCGGCTTCTTCTTCCGGTCGGCGGACTTATTCTTTTTTTCCGGTCGGCGGACTGGGTATCGAAACTAGGAAGCGAAATTTAAACTTTTGAACGATTCCGGGAGAATCGGAAAGTTAGTCCCGGTTCCAATCGATACTCGATACTCGATACCCAACCCTAGCTACCAGTTTGATACACACTTAAATAAATTGCCAGAAATAGCCAATTTGCTCAATTTACCTTTAACTCTATGTTATTATTAATAATTAATGATATTTACACTTAATTGAACGGTTTAAAAGAGGAGAAAACACGAAAAAAACGACAATTAAATTTTGAAACATAGTTTATCTTCAATTTCGACTCTTTAAAATTCAAAATTCAACCGAAAAAAAGAAGAGAAAAACTAGCTAATTCGAATCTTTTTGAAAAAATTAAAAAAATAATTTATGGAACATCATTAGTAATTTTTCCTGATTAAGATTAATTTTAGAATTTTGATGACATGTTTTAAATAGGTTAAAATCCAATCTGCACTTTGTTAGAATATATAACAAACTGGACCAAGCTATATTTCTAACAAAGACAAATCATTATTTCTTCTAGATTTTCCAGAACAAACATTTTAAAAAAAATTCAAAAGACTTTGAAATAAGATTTAAATTTGATTCTACAGATTTTCTAGATTTGCCAGAATAATATTTTTGAATTTTAATCATAATAAGTTTGAAGAAATATTTCACAAATATTCTTCGTCGAAAAAACAGAAGCTAAAATGAAGAATCAAATTAAAATGTATTTATTATTCTTTACAATAAAAAAAATAAATTTACTTGAACATTGATTTAAATTGTCAGGAAAGAAGAGGAAGGAAATTAAAAGGTAAAAAGGTATATGTGTTTAAAAATCCTAAAATATTTTTTAAGGTTGTATTTTTTCTCTAAAATTGTCTTTCTGAAAGTTATAAGAAGCAAAGTAAAAAAAATAATTAATTTATTTAAACAAGTGAAGACCAAGTCTTTAAAATATTTTCTTGGATTTTCAAATTCTATATTTGAGTTTTGTCTCTCTTAGAATTAAAAATGTCGGGCAAAGCGAGACCAGCTTGCTAGTAAAAAAATACAATTTAAAAAAAAGACGCAGCTCACTGGTAAGTGCTGCTATTTGAGCTATTTTTAGAACAGGCCAGCGGGCTACTCATCTGGTCCTTACGGGCTACCTGGTGCCCGCGGGCACCGCGTTGGTGACCCCTGCCTAAATCACATAATATCTACGGCTTTTCACACACACAAGTGAATGCAACGCATACTTGGTCAACAGCTAACAGGTCACACTGAGGGTAGCCGTATAAACAACTTTAACACTGTTACAAATATGCGCCACACTGTGAACCCACACCAAACAAGAATGACAAACACCGCACCGTAACACAACATAAACACAACAGAACAAATACCCAGAACCCCTTGCAGCACTAACTCTTCCGAGACGCTACAATATACACCCCCCACCTTAACCCCGCCCACCTCAACCTCGTCATGCTCTCTCAGGGAGAGCATGTCCCAAATTCCAAGCTGCTGTTTTGAGGCATGTTAAAAAATAATAATGCACTTTGTGACTTCAATAATAAATATGGCAGTGCCATGTTGGCATTTTTTTCCATAACTTGAGTTGATTTATTTTGGAAAAACCTTGTTACATTGTTTAATGCATCCAGCGGGGCATCACAACAAAATTAGGCATAATAATGTGTTAATTCCACGACTGTATATATCGGTATCGGTTGATATCGGAATCGGTAATTAAGAGTTGGACATTATCGGAATATCGGATATCGGCAAAAAAGCCATTATCGGACATCTCCAAACAAAACGTCTCTTTCATAAATAAATAAATATAAATGATATATATGAATGAGGTAGATCCCCTTGACTTGGTCAATTGAAAAGTAGCTCGCCTGCAGATAAAGTTAGGGCACCCCTGGACTATAAGATCTTTCCATCATGTTCATATATTTAATAAGTTGATGACAAAGCGTGATTTTCGATGCTGCCACGGACGACAAGACAATCTGGCTTGCTCTGGTCCCGTGACGCCCGGCAGGCTTTGTAATGGACACCTGTTGGGGCCTTTCAGCAGAGCTCAGTCTGGCCCCTGGACCTTCACAAGACCTCTGGGAGCCCTCCGTTGACTCCCCATTGTCTGTGTAAGTGTGTGTGTGTGTGTGTGTGCGTGTGTGTGTGTGTGTGTGTGTGTGCGCCTCCCAGGGCCCAGTGACTCCTCTTTGTCTCCGCTTTGGCCTGCTGTCAGATTGTGTCTTTGTTATGACAGTTGGTGCGCTTCTATACAGACTAAATCACCGCTCTCAGCTGTTCATTGACTGACCTAACCCCCGACAACCTCGTGACACGTAACACACACTCGCACAAATACGAGCCGCGGCCTTCTACTCCACCGCTTCCCTGTGAAAAAAGCAGACATTTTCCAAGTAGAAGTAAAAGAGGATGAAGGTGGGGGGTGACATTGTAAGGGAGGGGAAGGCCAAAGGCCATTTGACCTCTGACCTCGGTGTTGTTGGTGTGGCATTGTGAGGGTCAGAGGACACAACAACCCTGGCTAATGAGTAACCACACGCTGGATACGACACACAAATAGACGGAAAGTGGGGTCAGGAGTGGCGTTTAAATTGGATTAAATTGGGTGACAGAAAGCGGGTCTCTCTCTTGTCAAAGTCGGTCAATGGCGATTTTTGAAAGAGTTCACGAAGCTTCCATGCAGGTCCTTCAGTCGCACCGTAGAGATATGCAAGCAAAATATGCTATTAACTAGAGCGGTGTTTTTCAACCTTTTTTGAGCTAAGGCACATTTTTTGTGTTGAGGCACACCACCAGCAGAAATCATTAAAAAAAACGAAACTCAGTTGACAGTAAAAAGTTGTCGTCGCAATTGTTGGATATGATTTTAAAGCATAACCAAGCATGCATCACTATAGCTCTTGTCTCAAAGTAGGTGTACTGTCACCACCTGTCACATCACGCCGTGACTTATTTTGAGTTTTTTGCTGTTTTTTTGTGTGTAGTCTTTTAGTTCTTGTCTTGCGCTCCTATTTTGGTGGCTTTTTCTCTTTCTTTGGTAATTTCTTGTCGTAGTTTCATGTCTACTTCCCGCATCTACTTTGTTTTAGCAATCAAGAATATTTCAGTTGTTTTTAATCCTTCTTTGTGGGGACATTGTTGATTGTCATGTCATGTTCGGATGTACCCCACCCCACGCCTTCACCACCGCTTGATTCTCCTCGGGGTGATGGACGGCTGGCAGCGCTTCTTAGCAGCAGTCGACCTCCAGGGCCCCAACTTCCCGCCCCTCTGTTGCGAGTTGTCATGATTATATGTAACATGTTTATGTGTGCATGGCATGGAGGTTTTTTCCCACTCCAGACTAGGCCCCCTTAGGAGCCCAGTCTAGATTGTATTTTTTTACTCATGTTCTTCCCCAGCGTTTTACCTTTTTCTCATCTTTTACGGGGCGCCTTTGGCGACCCATCAGCGTTCCTGTTCTGTAACCCTGTACACTGTTTGTTTGTCTAATCTTGAACGGGTCTGTGCTGAAAACATAGTTTCGTTGTACTTGTGCAATGACAATAAAGTCCTATCCTATCCTACATTGTGTACGCCGTCTTTGCACCATAGTAAGTCTTTGCTGTCGTCCAGCGTTCTGTTTTTGTTTACTTTGTAGCCAGTTCAGTTTTAGTTTCGTTCCGCATAGCCTTCCCTAAGCTGCAATGCCTTTTCTTAGGGGCACTCATCTTTTGTTTATTTTTGGTTTAAGCATTAGACACCTTTTTACCTGCACGCTGCCTCCCGCTGTTTCCGACATCTACAAAGCAATTACCATATTTTTCGGACTATAAGTCGCACCGGCCGAAAATGCCTAATAAGGAAGGAAAAAAACATATATAAGTCGCACTGGAGTATAAGTCACATTTTTTGGGGAAATTTATTTGATAAAACCCAACACCAAGAATAGACATTTGAAAGGCAATTTAAAATAAATAAAGAATAGTGAACAACGGGCTGAATAAGTGTACGTTATATGACACATAAATAACCAACTGAGAACGTGCCTGGTATGTTAACATAACATATTATGGTAAAAGTCATTCAAATAACTATAACATATAGAACATGCTATACGTTTACCAAACAATCTGTCACTCCTAATCGCTATATCCGATGAAATCTTATACGTCTAGTCTCTTACGTGTATGAGCTAAATAATATTATTTGATATTTTACGGTAATGTGTTAATAATTTCACACATAAGTCACTCCTGAGTATAAGTCACACCCCCGGCCAAACTATGAAAAAAACTGCGACTTATAGTCCGAAAAATACGGTAGCTACCGGCTGCCACCTACTGATATGGAAGAGTATTACACGGTTACTCTGCCAAGCTCTAGACAGCACCGACACTCAACAACAACACATATTTTGCAGACTATAATTACTGGTTTGCCAAAAAATATGTTTAACCCAAATAGGTGAAATTAGATAATCTCCTACGGCACACCAGATTGTATCTCACGGCACACTAGTGGTTGAAAAACACTGAACTAGAGCAGTGGTTCTTAACCTGGGTTCGATCGAACCCTAGGGGTTCGGTGAGTCGGGCTCAGGGGTTCGGCGGAGGTCAAGACACACCCGACTCATCGTGGAAATAAAAACTTCTCCCTTTCGACGTATTACGGATACGGCAACCGCAGAAGTCAGACTGATTTGCAGGTGTGTAATTTGTTGTGAGTTTATGCACTGTGTTGGTTTTGTTCTTTGAACAAGGTGATGTTCATGCACGGTTCATTTTGTGCACCAGTAAAAAAAACATGGTAACACTTTAGTATGGGGAACATATTGTATTTTTTAACTTCTTGAGACCTGAGAAAAATGCCTACCTCTTTAGGACCACCCTTTCTAGATATATAAAGATTTGTATTTACAACATTAATAATGTATTGTAGTAGAATTGAGGGAAACAGATAACATGGGCAGGAGACCAGGACTCTACAGTGATTGCTTGATTCTTGTGTCCTCCGGAGGACGTTTGTTTGTCTGCATGGGCAGCTCAATCTGACTTTGCACTTTTGACTATGGGTAAAATAAACTTTTTGTACTAAACTCAATTTTGTTGCTGTTTAAGCTTCGGACAATCCACTACACAATCCAGCAGTTACTGTCAGATCGCAGAAATTCTACTACAATATACAAACTATGTAAATATAAAAAAGCTTGTTGTGAAAAATGAGTTGGAATTTCACAAGAAAAACTTAAAATGTTGGCAGTATTATAATAAAAGTCGCAGTTTTACTCAACGCAAGTCAAAATGTTACAAGAAAAACAGAACATTTGTGCGATATTATGATAAAAGTTGGAATTTTACTCAGTAACAGTCGCAATTTTACATGAAAAGCTTAACATTTTGGAAATTTTATGAAGAGTCGTAATTTTACTCGGCAAAAGTCACAATTTTATAAAAAAACTTGAAAAATGTTGGCAATATTATAATAATAATAATAATTGGAATTTCACTCGGCAAAATGATGACAAAAGCCATAATTTTACTCACAAAATGTCACTATTTTACAAGAACACCAAAAAAATGGGCAATATTGCGATAAAATTCTGAATTTTATATGACAAATGTCACCATTTTACATGAAAAAGTAACAATTTTACATGAAAAAGCAATTATTTTAGGAGAAAATATTGCAAAATAGTAACATATTGGCTCTTAACTAATCATTATTAAGTACTTATTAATGCCTTATTCGGCATGGCCTTGTTATAACCCTAACCCTCTAACCCTGGCCCTAACCCTCCAACCCTAACCAAAAAACTCTAAATTAAGTCTTTGTTACTTAGAATGTGTTCCCCATACTAAAGTGTTACCAAAAACATGTACTGTAATTTCCGGACTATAAGCCGCTACTTTTCCCCCTCGTTCTGGTCCCTGCGGCTTATACAAGGGTGCGGCTTATATACGGCCTGTTCTTCTCCGACACCGACGAAGAGGATTTCAGTGGTTTTAGTACGCAGGAGGAAGACGATGACACAATGATTAAAGACTGACTTTTCATATACCGGTAGGCTGGTTATTTTGATAACGTACATGCGAGCACTTTGTATTACTTTGCACCGTTGTATTATTTGTACTCTGCACGAATGCTGTTCGCCATGTCAAAGATGTGAAAGTTTGATTGAATGATTGAAAGATTTATAGTTAATAAATGGGACGCTTTGCGTTCCCAAACAGTCATCTCTGTGCCGACAATCCCCACCGTGGTAGCAGGAACCCCTATATACTACGGTAATTACACATCAAAACCCTGCGGCTTATAGTCGGGTGCGGCTTATATATGGAGCAATCTGTATTTTCCCCTAAATTTAGCTGGTGCGGCTTATAGTCAGGTGCGGCTTATAGTCCGGAAATTACGGTAACTTTGTCTTGAATTTGAAAAAAAAAAACCATTTTATTTTTCACTAAAGAAGGGTTCGGTGAATGCGCATATGAAACTGGTGGTGTTCGGTACCTCCAACAAGGTTAAGAACCACTGAACTAGAATGCATGGATTATTAACTCTTGTGTAACGTATTTTGAGGGTATTTTGAGGGTTGCAGGTTCGATCCCCGCTTCCGCCATCCTAGTCACTGCCGTTGTGTCCTTAGGCAAGACACTTTACCCACCTGCTCCCGGTGCCACCCACACTGGTTTAAATGGAACTTAGATATTGGGTTTCATTATGTAAAGCGCTTTGAGTCACTAGAGAAAGGCGCTATATAAATATAATTCACTTCACTGCCGATGAGCGGGTCTAGTCAGGTCTATTTTCATATATAAGGCGCACCGGATTATAAGGCGCATTAAAGGGGTCATATTATATATATTTTTTCTAAATGGAAAACACTTCCTTGTGGTGTACATAACATGTAATGGTGGTTCTTTGGTCAAAAATGTTGCATAGATGATGTTTTACAGATCATCTTCAAGCCGCTTTCTGACAGTCGCTTCAGGATGCGCCGTTTTGTGGGCGGTCTTATTTACGTGGCTCACCTTTGACAGCAATTTTTCTCCGTCATCTTTGTTGTAGCGGTGTATCGTGCAAGGACGGGAATGGAAGAAGTGTCAAAAGATGGAGGTAACTTTTAATGACATTCAGACTTTACTTCAATCAATAACTGAGCAGCTTCTCCTCATCCGTGGCTCACTAGTGCAACAACAAGGCCGGAAATGTGTCCCGTGAAAAAAATCGTCCGACCGGAACTCTCTAATAACTAAAGTTCCTTGGGTGAATAATGTAAACTCACTATACAGGTATGTTTTAGCGCTTCCATGGCGAGTCTACTGACAGATATAAGTAAGAACTTTACACTACTTTATATTAGAAATGGCAACAACGGAGGATGAATGTCCCATAACAAGAAGATAGAGAAAAAGAAGCAGCTTATCGACTATGTTGTCGGCATGGACAATTTTTCCGGATTTATGCAGATCCCAAATACAGATCAGCAGGTACCAGAAGGTAAGAAAAAATGCTTGTGCATAATATTGTGAAACAAAACGCCAGATAATATGTCTTACCTTACACACATAATACTCGTATGTTGAAGCACAGTACAATCCATCAAGTGGTGCGGCTTCATAGCTTACCAAAGTCGTACTAAAACATTTTGATAGATTGTTGAGCGCCGTGTGTAATGTTCTATATCTTCAATGGAACATATAAAATGTTGGTGTTGTTTACTTGAGTCATATTGCAGTCTACACATATCTCTTATGTCTGACTGCCATCAAATTGCAGTCTACATGTATCTCTTATGTGTGACTGCCATCTACTGGTCACACTTATCATTTCACCATGTACCAAAATAAAATAGCTTTGAAGTCTGTAAGCACAACTAAAATGATTCCGTACATTAGGCGCACCCGGGTTATAAGGCGCACCGTCGAGTTTTGAGGAAATGAAAGGATTCGAAGTGCGCCTTATTGCCCGAAAAATATGGCACGTTGAATATGGATTTGAGAAGTCAGACGGCTGAGATGAAACAAAAACATCCATCCATCCATTTCCTACCGCTTGTCCCTCTCGTTGAGTCAAAAATGCGCACTTCGGCGTGACAAGAAAAAGAAGAAAATTGTCATTGTTGTCGTGACCCCAGGATGCAGAGACAGCGAGCGTCGTGCAGGGGGTAAAAAAAAAAAAAAAAAGATCCAAAAAAACGAGGGAGCACCAACGTGGCCGAGCAACAGACCACAGGGGTCGAGGATCGAGGAAGGCAGTCCAAATCCACAGGGGAAACAACGGGAGATCACAAAGGGGTAGACTCGGGAAGGCAGGTACGCAAAGGTATAATTATGTTCCCGCCAGGATCCTTGGGTCCACTGGTCCTTTAAGCAGCTCGCCCTCATCAGTCCCAGGTGTGCAGATTGCAGATCGTCTGCAGGCTTGTCGCCGCGTGGGCGTGCTGGGCTCAGCGCGAGCAGGGGCGTGTCTGAGCGCGCTGTCAGCGGAGGTGCGGAGGAACTGCGGGTTCGAGTCTGCGTCGTGACAGAAACGATGGTTTAGTAAGTATGAATTGTTTTAGTTATATTGTAAATCGTACAAACCTTGCTTGAATGAAGAATCTTTTTGAGCAGAAACGCTATGGACGGTTTTACTTTCGGTTTAAGGCAAAACAGGAAGTAAATTTTCAACTGGCAGCACCTGCAGTGAGCGCACTCGTCGGAAAGATGGCGCCGTAGCACAAACAATAACAACACTTCAGTCTTCTGCTCCGGTTGAATGAAACCTATTGAACAAAACAGTATACTGGATATTGAATATTGTGGAGTTTTTTTTATTTATTCATTTTTTTATACAAGTTTGTATTTCTTTTACTTCTGCTTGTATTTCTTTTATTTGGGTTTTATCGTTGTATGTTTTTCCTTCTGTGATATGAATCCCCCTGGGTCTGAAATAAAATGACTACTACTACTACTACTAACTATGGCAATGAGCGGGAAGAAAAAAAAAGCCCCAAATTGTCTGCACCGTTTTATAAGCCGCAAGGTTCAAAGGGTAGGAAAAAATGTGGCGGCTTATAGTCCAGAATTCACGGTAATCTCTTTCCGGATGCAACAACAACCTAACGCATCGAGTTGGTACTTTTTTCAAATACTCACTTTAAGCACAATGAAGTGAAGGCCCAGCATTCCTCTGTTTTGTAACATTCGGAACGGACATAAATCTTTTGTCATGTTTGTGTGTGGTGGCGTATGTGCACACACTTGTGTATCTCGCAAGAGAGTAAATGTTAGAGGTCTGAGAAGCGCTGATGTTACCGGGGTGATGGCCCAGGAGTGCAAAGCCAGCAGCAATATAAAACCTGTTCTTTCCCAAAATGCCTTTGTGCCGGTGTGTGTGTGCCAGATACCGTTGCTATGGGGACGGAAGGTCGATAGGGTAACACATCCTGACTTGGAATTTCTCCTCTCTCATGACCCCCTACAAGTGTGTCTTTCACGAACTGTCTTCGTCTATCAGGTACAATTATGTACACTAAGTCAAGCACTAATCATAGTGTTTTCAAAATAATCAGGGGCGGCCACCAAAATCAGCATGTCGAACATATCAATGAGTAAGACTGTGATTTATAAAATAAACATTTTAAATACATATGTAGCCAATACACTTATGAAGCACACACTGCCTCTTTAAGGAAGTACTCCTGATATTAACGCTTTATAAACTCAATAATAATAATACATCTGTCCACTACCATGGGCAAGATTGTACTGTACAGACAGGTGTGTGCCTTTCCAAAATCATGTCCAATCAACAGGTTGAACTCTAATCGAGCTGTAGGAACATCACAAGGATGATCATTCGAAACAGGATGCACCTGATCTCACTTTCGAGCTTCCTGGCAAAGGCTGTGAATACTTATGTACAAACCCCGAAACCAGTGAAGTTGGCACGTTGTGTAAATGGTCAATAAAAACAGAATTCGATGATTTGCAAATCCTCTTCAGCCTATATTCATCTGAATGGACTGCAACGTTCGAACTGGAAAACTTTGTAACTTTTTGCAAATATTAGCTCATTTGGAATTTGATGCTTGCAACATGTTTCAAAAAAGCTGGCACAAGTGGCAAAAAAGACTGATAAAGTTGAGGGATACTCATCAAACACTTACAGGCTAATTGGGAACAGGTGGGTGCCATGATTGGGTATAAAAGCAGCTTCCATGAAATGCTCAGTCATTCACAAACAAGGATGGGGCGAGGGTCATCACTTTGTGAACAAATGCGTGAGCAAATTGTTGAACAGTTTAAGAAAAACCTTTCTCAACCAGCTATTGCGAGGAATTTAAGGATTTCACCATCTACGGCCCGTAATCTCATCAAAAGGTTCAAAGAATCTGGAGAAATCACCGCACGTAAGCGACGATATTACGGACCTTCGATCCCTCAAGCGGTACTGCATCAAAAAAGCGACATCAGTGTGTAAAGGATATCACCACATGGGCTCCGGAACACTTCAGAAAACCAGTGTCAGTAACTACGGTTGGTCGCTACATCTGTAAGTGCAAGTTAAAACTCTACTATGCAAAGCGAAAGCCATTTATCAACAACACCCAGAAACGCTGGGCCCAAGTTCATCTAAGATGGACTGATGCAAAGTGTAAAAGTGTTGGTCTGACGAGTCCACATTTCCAATTGTTTTTTGGAAACTGTGGACGTCGTGTCCTCCGGACCAAAGAGGAAAAGAACCAACCGGACTGTTACGGGCGCAAAGTGGAAAAGCCAGCATCTGTGATGGTATGGGGGTGTATTAGTGCCCAAGACATGGGTAACTTACACATCCGTGAAGGCGCCATTAATGCTGAAAGGTACATACAGGTTTTGGAGCAACATATGTTGCCTTCTAAGCAACGTTATCATAGACGCCCCTGCTTATTTCAGCAAGACAATGCCAAGCCATGTGTTAGAACAGTGTGGCTTCATAGTAAAAGAGTGCGGGTACTAGACTGACCTGCCTGTAGTCCAGACCTGTCTCCCATTGAAAATGTGTGGCGCATTATGAAGCCTAAAATACCACAACGGAGACAATTGTTGAACAACTTAAGCTGTAAGAAGCAAGAATAGGAAAGAATTCCACCTAAAAAGCTTCAAAAATGTGTCTCCTCAGTTCCCAAACGTTTACTGAGTGTTGTTAAAAGGAAAGGCCATGTAACACAGTGGTAAAAATGCTCCTGTGCCAACTTGTTTGCAATGTGTTGCTGCCATTAAATTCTAAGTTAATGATTATTTGCACACAAAAAAAAATAGTTTCTCAGCTTTTTTTGATATATTGGGAAAAATGTAAAAAAAAAAAATTCACACTGTCATTATGAGGTATTTTCTTTAGAATTTAGAGAGGGGGGAATAATTTATTCCATTTTGGAATAAGGTTGTAAGATAAGAAAATGGGGAAAAAGTGAAGCGCTGTGAATACTTTCCGCATGCACTGTAGACCTGCGCAAGACTGGAATTGGTCCGACAAAGAAACCACCAACAGTCCCTCGGTCTGGAGCTCCATGCAAGGTTTCACCTGCTGGGGTGAGGATGATTCTGAGAAAGGTGAGGTTCCAAACCACAATTACAAGGGTGGATCGGGGTTGTCATGTGTTTTATCCTTGTAGTAATTTATCATGTTGTGACTGACACTTCATCTTTAAGGCACTCTCTCATTCTGCAACTTTGGCAGTTTTCCCCACAATAATAAGACTGACAAGAACTAAAGGGCCCCTCTAATGTTGTGAACATTGGCACTTTTTTCATAGTTTTGGATCTAAAAACAATGTCTTCAGGTAAAATTCCCCCAGTAGTAATTGCAGGCTTCTTTTCTGACAGCAGACTTTGAGTTTCAGCCTTATTTGTCTTTAAAATTTGGATATATTTTTATACGTGCGTGTTTTGGTTGCATCTTTATCCCAAATCATGTTATTTTCACAGAGAATTTGAGGAAATTAGCAAAAATACTGATCAGAAACCGCAGAAAATAATATTCTGCACATTACGTATCGGACAAGTTTTCACCAATTTTCAGCGGTGTCAACGGGACTTTGTTCTTCCTCGTCACACACACACACACACACACACACACACACACACACACACACACACACACACACACACACACACACACACACACACACACACACACACACACACACACACACTAGTGGCTACGTTATGGAGCTCAATAGCATTGGTATCACAAATATGAAAAAATAGCTCCGCTCCAAGCATGCGACAAGAAACACAAAATCTGTCACGACACCGGTGCTCAAAA
>NC_084731.1:19468062-19515562 GCF_033978785.1 Entelurus aequoreus | reverse complement strand
AGCTCCTAATTACGCTCGGCTTCTACAAACCCCGTTTCCATATGAGTTGGGAAATTGTGTTAGATGTAAACATTAACGGAATACAATGATTTGCAAATCAATGTATTCCGTTTATATTTACATCTAACACAATTTCCCAACTCGTATGGAAACGGGGTTTGTACCTACTTTTTTTCAGACATGTTGATCCGTGCAAGGGTAAAAATGATGTTCCCGAATGTAACTTTGTCGGAAACAAAAAAAAAAGTACCATAATTATTCCTAATGATCTGACAAATGAACAAGTATGAGATGCATTCATGCAATTTTTTTAACGTCTTTTTTGAACATTTTGCTAAAATGTGCTTCACTCAAAATATTGTTTGAAGTCTTAAAGGAACATAATACTTTTTTTTTGTTTGTTTCTTGGTCTACAGCGGCTGTGTCAAACCCGTTTTTACTGAGGGCCACATCACAATTATGGCTGCCCACAGTCAATATGCATGAATATGAATAAATAATAGCTTCGTCACACAATTTGCATAAGAAAGTATTTGATGTCCATAACTTTTACCAACAGATTGATGGATAACTTGCTTAGCTTGTTGCAGCATCAGGTAATATCCTAGCATTATTTTGCAGGCCACATAAATGTTGTGGCAGGCCACATAAAATAAAACAGCATATTACATAAAATAACGTGGTGGGCAACATAATTAATGTGGCATATCACATCAAATTAACACGGCAAAACTCATAAAATGATGGGGCAGGCCACATAAAATGATATGGTGGGCCACATTAAATTAAGACAACATAACATGTAAAATGATGCGTTGGGCAATGTAAAATAATATGCCATATCAAATCAAATGAATATGGCAAAACTCATAAAATGATGGGGCAGGCCATATTAAATGATATGTTGGTGGTCCACTTTAAATTAAGATGACATAACATGTAAAATGATGCGTCGGGCCATGTAAAATAATACGGCATATTACATAAAATGACATGGCGGACAATTTAAATTAAGGCGGAATATCACATAAAATGACATAGCAGGCAACATAAATTTAAACGGCATACACATAAAATGATACGGTGGGCCACATCAAATAATACATGCAGGCCACATCATTTTGATGTGGCAGACCACATAAAATTACGTGGCGGGCAATTTAAATTAAGGCGGCATATCACATAAAATGACATCGCAGGCCACTTAAATTAATACGGCATACACATGAAATTAATAAAATAACACCTGGGACCACATAAAATGCCAAGGTGGGCCAACTTGAATTAACTCGGCATAACAAATAAATTGATGCGGTGGGCCATGTAAAATAAAGCGGCATACAGTATGACATAAAATGATATAACAGGCCACATTAACACAGCATACACGTAAAATGACGTGTTGGGCCACGACAATTGAAGCGGGCCACATAAAACGATACATGAAGGCCACATTAAATGATATGGTGGGCCACACTAAATTAAGATGACATAACATGTAAAACGATGCGTCGGGCCGTGTAAAATAATGCTGCATATTATATAAAATGATGTGGCGGGCAATTTAAATTAAGGCGGCATATCACCTAAAATGACATAGCAGGCCACATAAATTAATACGGCATACACATAAAATAATGCGGTGGGCCACATAAAATTAACTCGGCATAACACGTAAAATGATGCGTCGGGCCATGTAAAATAAAGCGCCATGCAGTATGACATAAAATGACATAGCGGGCCACCTTAAATTAAGACGACATAACATGTCAAATAATTTGTCAAGCCAAGTAAAATGATGCGGATGTGGCGGGTAATTTCAATTAAACACGGCATACACATAAAATAACATGTTGGGCCATATGAAATGATACATGCGGGCCCACATACAATGATGTGGCAGGACCACAAAAAATGACAAGGTGGGCCACCTTAAATTAACTCGGCATAACACATAAAATGACATACACGTAAAATGACGTGTTGGGTCATATCAATTGAAGCGGGCCACATAAAATGATACATGCAGGCCACTTAAAATGATGCGGCAGGATCACATGATATGAGGTGGCGGCCCACCTGAAATCATGCGGGGGGACAGATTTAGCCCCCTGGCCTTGAGTTTGACACCTGTGGTCTACAGCTATAGTTCTTTATCTATGCTTGAACATTCACAAAGGTTATTTTTCTCTATTAGAACAATTTATTTCAAGTGCATGAAAAAACAAACTTTCATGAACGCATCAGGCCAGTAGTTGGTCTTTGCTACTTCTTTGTGCAACATATTAAATTTAAAAAAAAACATATTGTGCATTTACAACAACATATCTCGATTCCAACCGATTCTAGATTCAACATCAGTGCCAGCTGATTAAAACGACATTCCTCCATAAAATAAACAGCTCCGATAAATGTGCAAATTACTTTCTTCAAATAAAACGGGTTTTGTTTAATAAATTTATACACAAACATTTAATAAACACAGACGGATTAAAAAAAATAAAATACATAATAATAATAATAAATTTTATTTGTAAAAGCACTTTACATTGAACAAACAACCTCAAAGTGCTACAGTGCATTTAAAACAACAACAACAACACTAGAACCACAAATAGTGAATGCCCCCAACAAGTAAAATAAAAAGTAAAACAAAATTTAAAAAAATAAAACAGCCTAATAGCTAGAACTTGCGCACATATATCTTAAAAAAAAGGTTTTTTTTAAAAATATAATAATAATAATAATAATAATAATGATTTTTTTTTTTTTTATATATAAATTATGAATCGTTACAAATAATCGCGATTCACTCGAAAAAAAAAATCTTTGGACACCCCTAATGTGTGGTATATTTTGGAAAGGTTGGTGTAGCTTCAAAAAAAAAAAAAACGTGATGAATTTGAGGGAAGCATGCAGGAATTAACACACTTTTTTTTTTTTTTTTTAATCATTTTTTTGTTTGCTTCCAGGCACGCCATCATCTGGGTCACGTGAGCCTCACCTTCTCCCAATCCACCAATCGGACGCCTCCTCCCATTTGTCGCGTTATTTGTGATTTTGCCAGCCTTTCCAACGCAGACGTTTTTGCAGCCCGGCTTTAAATAGCCCGCTGACCGCAAAAAAAAAAAAAAAAAAAAAAAAAAAAAAAAAAAAAAAAAAAAAAAAAAAAAAAAGTGTGTGTGACAGGGAGTGCGCGGCCGCTGCCAAGGGGGTGGGGGGGCGGTCGGAGGCGTGTGCGCGCGTGCGCGTGCAAGTGAAAGCGAGCGTGTTTATGTGAGTGTTGGAGAGGAGCGGGGATGGCTGGGGAGGCCATTAGTGAATGGCTGTGCTATTGCATCCTCCCCGGGGACCTCTAAAACACACACACACACACACACACACACACACACACACACACACACACACACACACACACACACACACACACACACACACACACACACACACACACACACACACACACACACACACACACACATACTGGTTATGATTTAGAATGGGGACCAAGTCTTTAAATCTCTGGATTGATGAAGTAATGTGCTGATCATTCTTACTGGGGCCCCTGGAGGGAAAAAAAAGAGTTGATATGGTTCATGGGGACCAAATTTAAATAATTTTGCATAATTCACACAAATTTGTACGTGACTACTGAGGACCATGCATTTGAAAAAAAACAAAAAAATAAATTATGACATGATCCTCAGAATACAGAATGGATCTGACTATCATTTAAAAAGGTTTCCCTAGGGCAGTGGTCCCCAACCTTTTTGTAACTGCGGACCGTTCAACGCTTGAAAATATGTCCCGCGGACCGGTGGGGGAAGGGGTGTACGGTATTTTTTTAAATTTTTTTGTTTTGTCATAAAAAAAATACAGTCATGTGTGCTTACGGACTGTATCCCTGCAGACTGTATTAATATATATTGATATATAATGTAGGAACCAGAATATTAATAACAGAAAGAAACAACCCTTTCGTGCGAATGAGTGTGAATGAGGGAGGGAGGTTTTTTGGGTTGGTGCATTAATTGTAAGCTTATCTTGTGTTCTTTGTTGATTAATAAAAATAAAAATAAACTTTTTTTTTTTTTTTTTTTAATTTCTTGTGCGGCCCGGTACCAGTCGATCCACGGACCGGTACCGGGCTGCGGCCCGGTGGTTGGGGACCACTGCCCTAGGGGACCTGGTTTTTGGTCCCCATACCGTCAGAGGTCCCCTAAAGCAGTGGTCCCCAACCACCGTGGTCCGTGGACCGATTGGTACCGGGCCGCACAAGAAATAAAAAAAAATTTTAAAAAAAATTTAAAAAAAAGTTTAAATTTTTTTTATTAAATCAACAAAAAAAACACAATATATACTATATATATCAATATAGATTAATACAGTCTGCAGGGATACAGACTGTAAGCACACATGATTGTATTTCTTTAGGACAAATAAATAAAAAAATTAAAAAATACCATTATTCCACTCCCCCGGTCCGTGGGACAAATTTTCAAGCGTTGACCGGTCCGTTATTATATAAGTGTGATAATGAAGGCAACCCATGATGTAAGTGTCTATATTAGCCTACTATCAAAATGACTTTAAATGTCTATAAAAAGGTTGGGGACCACTGCCCTAAAGGTGATGTCCCCATTAGGTAAGCATTGCCAGAACACGCGCACACACACACACACACACACACACACACACACACACACACACACACACACACACACACACACACACACACACACACATACTGGTTATCATTTAGAATGGGGACCAAGTCTTTAAATCTCTGGATTGATGAAGTAATGTGCTGATCATTCTTACTGGGGCCCCTGGAGGGAAAAAAAAGAGTTTATATGGTTCATGGGGACCAAATTTAAATAATTGTGCATAATTCACACAAATTTGTACGTGACTACTGAGGACCATGCATTTGAAAAAAAACAAAAAATTAAATTATGACATGATCCTCAGAATACAGAATGGATCTGACTATCATTTAAAAAGGTTTCTCTAGGGCAGTGGTCCCCAACCTTTTTGTAACTGCGGACCGTTCAACGCTTGAAAATATGTCCTGCGGACCGGTGGGGGAAGGGGGGTACGGTATTTTTTTGATTTTTTTGTTTTGTCATAGACAAATACAATCATGTGTGCTTACGGACTGTATCCCTGCAGACTGTATTGATATATATTGATATATAATGTAGGAACCAGAATATTAATAACAGAAAGAAACAACCCTTGTGTGCGAATGAGTGTGAATGAGGGAGGGAGGTTTTTTGGGTTGGTGCATTAATTGTAAGCTTATCTTGTGTTCTTTGTTGATTAATAAAAATAAAAATAAACTTTTTTTTTTTTCTTTTTTTTTTTTTTTTAATTTCTTGTGCGGCCCGGTACCAGTCGATCCACGGACCGGTGGTTGGGGACCACTGCCCTAGGGGACCTGGTTTTTGGTCCCCATACCGTCAGAGGTCCCCTAAAGCAGTGGTCCCCAACCACCGTGGTCCGTGGACCGATTGGTACCGGGCCGCACAAGAAATTAAAAAAAAAAAAAGAAAAAAAAAATTTTTTTTTGTATTAAATCAACATAAAAAACACAATATATACTATATATATCAATATAGATCAATACAGTCTGCAGGGATACAGACTGTAAGCACACATGATTGTATTTCTTTAGGACAAATAAATAAAAAAAATTAAAAAATACCATTATTCCACTCCCCCGGTCCGTGGGACAAATTTTCAAGCGTTGACCGGTCCGTTATTATATAAGTGTGATAATGAAGGCAACACATGATGTAAGTGTCTATATTAGCCTACTATCAAAATGACTTTAAATGTCTACAAAAAGGTTGGGGACCACTGCCCTAAAGGTGATGTCCCCATTAGGTAAGCATTGCCAGAACACGCACACACACACACACACACACACACACACACACACACACACACACACACACACACACACACACACACACACAAACCCGCCTCCCTCATCCCCCCCTAAAACTCCCATCCCTCTGCCATACCTCCACATCCACGCACCGCCCCTCCACTGAAGACAGCATACACACTCTCCTCTCCGCCAGACGCGGCGACGAACGGTGGCGCGTGTGTGTGTGTGCGCGTGTGTGTGTGTGTGTGTGTGTGCATGCGTGCGCATACGTGTGCGCGAAGACCCCCGTGCGTAATTACGCTCGGCGCATGCATGGTTTTTGGGTGCGCTGGATGTCTCCAACCCCCTCGGAGTGCGTCACTTCTCTCCGAGGAGGCGTGAAGTGTTTGGCCGCATCATCTTGACGGCGCACCGGGAGGAAGAGGACCGGGGGGGACGCACCGAGAAGCCGCGCGTCTGAACCGCTGGATGCGATGGATTAGCAGCCTCATTTCTCATCTCCTCCATCTCCACTTCTTTTTTTTTTTTTCTTTTTTTTTTTTTTAGTTGCCAATTCTGACACCGACTCTCCATCACGGGATTATTTCCTCGACATTTACCGCCGAGATGACGGAGGAGTGTGTGTTGCGGTGCGTGCTGATGCTCTGCTGCGCGCTCCTCTCCGCCAACGCCAGCAACTGGCTGTAAGTGCAACTTTCTCCCCCCCAAAAAATGTCACTTTCACTCTGTCCTTTTCCTTCCTCGTCTTCGCAGGTTAATCGTTAAACACACACACACACCCAGAATGAATCATTTACTACACGCTAAAAAAAAAAATACTGGGTTATTTTGATAACCCAAATTATGACTTGCTATAGGGTTGGGTTTAATTTTGGAGTTATTTTTTATGAATACAAATCCATTATTTAAACTCAATTTCTGGGTTTTCAAAATTGTGAACCATTTTTGGGTTGTTTGTCAACGAGTAACGTATTTTAGGCTTTTTTAAAATTTTCATTAAAAAGTAACTATTTTTCCTAAAGGGAATTTTATTATGGATTCATCTCATTAACATTATTTACAATCAAGCAACGTTGAGTTATCGTAACTCAACTTCTGGGTTAATAAATCAACCCAATAGTTTGGTTGGGAATAACCCAACATTAAGTTATCATAACTCAGCATTTGTGTTATATAAATTCAACCCAAAAGTTGGGTTAAGAATCAACCAACATTGAGTTCTGGGTTTTCAAAACTCTGAACCATTTTTGGGGTGTTTTTCATCAAGTAACGCATTTTTGGGTACAAGGCTTTTTTTTAATTAAAAAGTTACTTTTTTCTTGAAGGGAATTACACACTAAAAAATACTGTGTTATTTTGATAACCCAAATTATGAGTTGCTAGTGTTGGGTTAAAATTTGGAGTTATTTTTTATGAATAAAAATCATTTTTTTGGATTAGAAGGATATTATTTTAACTCAATTTCTGGGTTTTCAAAATTGTGAACCATTTTTGGGTTGTTTTCAACAAGTAACGTATTTTAGACTTTTTTTTTTCAATTAGAAAGTTACTTTTTTCTCAAAGGGAATTTTATTATTAATCTCATTATTTACAATCACCCACCATTGAGTTGGCATAACTCAACTTTTGGGTTAATAAATCAACCCAATAGTTTGGTTGGGAATAACCCAACATTAAGTTATCATAGCTCAGCATTTGTGTTATATAAATTCAACCCAAAAGTTGGGTTATGAATCAACCAACATTGAGTTCTGGGTTTTCAAAATTCTGAACCATTTTTGGGGTGTTTTTCAACAAGTAACGCATTTTTGGGTACAAGGCTTTTTTTAATTAAAAAGTTACTTTTTTCTTGATGGGAATTACACACTAAAAAATACTGTGTTATTTTGATAACCCAAATTATGAGTTACTAGTGTTGGGTTAAATTTTGGAGTTATTTTTTATGAATAAAAATCATTTTTTTGGATTAGAAGGATATTATTTTAACTCAATTTCTGGGTTTTCAAAATTGTGAACCATTTTTGGGTTGTTTTCAACAAGTAACATATTTTAGGCTTTTTTTTAAAAATTAGAAAGTTACTTTTTTTCTCAAAGGGAATTTTATTATTAATTTCATTATTTACAATCACCCACCATTGAGTTGGCATAACTCAACTTTTGGGTTAATAAATCAACCCAATAGTTTGGTTGGGAATAATGCAACATTAAGTTAGCATAACTCAGCATTTGTGTTATATAAATTCAACCCAAAAGTTGGGTTATGAATCAACCAACATTGAGTTCTGGGTTTTCAAAATTCTGAACCATTTTTGGGGTGTTTTTCATCAAGTAACGCATTTTTGGGTACAAGGCTTTTTTTAATTAAAAAGTTACTTTTTTCTTGAAGGGAATTACACACTAAAAAATACTGTGTTATTTTGATAACCCAAATTATGAGTTGCTAGTGTTGGGTTAAATTTTGGAGTTATTTTTTATGAATAAAAATCATTTTTTTGGATTAGAAGGATATTATTTTAACTCAAGTTCTGGGTTTTCAAAATTGTGAACCATTTTTGGGTTGTTTTCAACAAGTAACGTATTTTAGGCTTTTTTTTTTTAAATTAGAAAGTTACTTTTTTCTCAAAGGGAATTTTATTATTAATCTCATTATTTACAATCACCCACCATTGAGTTGGCATAACTCAACTTTTGGGTTAATAAATCAACCCAATAGTTTGGTTGGGAATAACCCAACATTAAGTTATCATAACTCAGCATTTGTGTTATATAAATTCAACCCAAAAGTTGGGTTAAGAATCAACCAACATTGAGTTCTGGGTTTTCAAAACTCTGAACCATTTTTGGGGTGTTTTTCATCAAGTAACGCATTTTTGGGTACAAGGCTTTTTTTAATTAAAAAGTAACTTTTTTCTTGAAGGGAATTACACACTAAAAAATACTGTGTTATTTTGATAACCCAAATTATGAGTTGCTAGTGTTGGGTTAAATTTTGGAGTTATTTTTTATGAATAAAAATTTTTTTTTTTTTATTAGAAGGATATTATTTTAACTCAAGTTCTGGGTTTTCAAAATTGTGAACCATTTTTGGGTTGTTTTCAACAAGTAACATATTTTAGGCTTTTTTTTTTTTAAATTAGAAAGTTACTTTTTTCTCAAAGGGAATTGTATTATTAATCTCATTATTTACAATCACCCACCATTGAGTTGGCATAACTCAACTTTTGGGTTAATAAATCAACCCAATAGTTTGGTTGGGAATAACCCAACATTAAGTTATCATAACTCAGCATTTGTGTTGTATAAATTCAACCCAAAAGTTGGGTTATGAATCAACCAACATTGAGTTCTGGGTTTTCAAAATTCTGAACCATTTTTGGGGTGTTTTTCATCAAGTAACACATTTTTGGGTACAAGGCTTTTTTTAATTAAAAAGCTACTTTTTTCTTGAAGGGAATTACACACTAAAACATACTGTGTTATTTTGATAACCCAAATTATGAGTTGCTAGTGTTGGGTTAAATTTTGGAGTTATTTTTTATGAATAAAAATCATTTTTTTGGATTAGAAGGATATTATTTTAACTCAATTTCTGGGTTTTCAAAATTGTGAACCATTTTTGGGTTGTTTTCAACAAGTAACGTATTTTAGGCTTTTTTTTTTAAATTAGAAAGTTACTTTTTTCTCAAAGAGAATTTTATTATTAATCTCATTATTTACAATCACCCACCATTGAGTTGGCATAACTCAACTTTTGGGTTAATAAATCAACCCAATAGCTTGGTTGGGAATAACCCAACATTAAGTTATCATAACTCAGCATTTGTGTTATATAAATTCAACCCAAAAGTTGGGTTAAGAATCAACCAACATTGAGTTCTGGGTTTTCAAAACTCTGAACCATTTTTGGGGTGTTTTTCATCAAGTAACGCATTTTTGGGTACAAGGCTTTTTTTAATTAAAAAGTTACTTTTTTCTTGAAGGGAATTACACACTAAAAAATACTGTGTTATTTTGATAACCCAAATTATGAGTTGCTAGTGTTGGGTTAAATTTTGGAGTTATTTTTTATGAATAAAAATCATTTTTTTGGATTAGAAGGATATTATTTTAACTCAAGTTCTGGGTTTTCAAAATTGTGAACCATTTTTGGGTTGTTTTCAACAAGTAACGTATTTTAGGCTTTTTTTTTTTAATTAGAAAGTTACTTTTTTCTCAAAGGGAATTTTATTATTAATCTCATTATTTACAATCACCCACCATTGAGTTGGCATAACTCAACTTTTGGGTTAATAAATCAACCCAATAGTTTGGTTGGGAATAACCCAACATTAAGTTATCATAGCTCAGCATTTGTGTTATATAAATTCAACCCAAAAGTTGGGTTATGAATCAACCAACATTGAGTTCTGGGTTTTCAAAATTCTGAACCATTTTTGGGGTGTTTTTCATCAAGTAACGCATTTTTGGGTACAAGGCTTTTTTTTAATTAAAAAGCTACTTTTTTCTTGAAGGGAATTACACACTAAAAAATACTGTGTTATTTTGATAACCCAAATTATGAGTTGCTAGTGTTGGGTTAAATTTTGGAGTTATTTTTTATGAATACAAATCATTTTTTTGGATTAGAAGGATATTATTTTAACTCAATTTCTGGGTTTTCAAAATTGTGAACCATTTTTGGGTTGTTTTCAACAAGTAACGTATTTTAGGCTTTTTTTTTAAATTAGAAAGTTACTTTTTTCTCAAAGGGAATTTTATTATTAATCTCATTATTTACAATCACCCACCATTGAGTTGGCATAACTCAACTTTTGGGTTAATAAATCAACCCAATAGTTTGGTTGGGAATAACCCAACATTAAGTTATCATAACTCAGCATTTGTGTTGTATAAATTCAACCCAAAAGTTGGGTTATGAATCAACCAACATGGAGTTCTGGGTTTTCAAAATTCTGAACCATTTTTGGGGTGTTTTTCATCAAGTAACGCATTTTTGGGACAAGGCTTTTTTTAATTAAAAAGCACTTTTTTCTTGAAGGGAATTACACACTAAAAAATACCGTGTTATTTTGATAACCCAAATTATGAGTTGCTAGTGTTGGGTTAAATTTTGGAGTTATTTTTTATGAATAAAAATCCTTTTTTTGGATTAGAAGGATATTATTTTAACTCAATTTCTGGGTTTTCAAAACTGTGAACCATTTTTGGGTTGTTTTCAACAAGTAACGTATTTTAGGCTTTTTTTTTTTAAATTAGAAAGTTGCTTTTTTCTCAAAGGGAATTTTATTATTAATCTCATTATTTACAATCACCCACCATTGAGTTGGCATAACTCAACTTTTGGGTTAATAAATCAACCCAATAGTTTGGTTGGGAATAACCCAACATTAAGTTATCATAACTCAGCATTTGTGTTATATAAATTCAACCCAAAAGTTGGGTTAAGAATCAACCAACATTGAGTTCTGGGTTTTCAAAACTCTGAACCATTTTTGGGGTGTTTTTCATCAAGTAACGCATTTTTGGGTACAAGGCTTTTTTTAATTAAAAAGTTACTTTTTTCTTGAAGGGAATTACACACTAAAAAATACTGTGTTATTTTGATAACCCAAATTATGAGTTGCTAGTGTTGGGTTAAATTTTGGAGTTATTTTTTATGAATAAAAATCATTTTTTTGGATTAGAAGGATATTATTTTAACTCAAGTTCTGGGTTTTCAAAATTGTGAACCATTTTTGGGTTGTTTTCAACAAGTAACGTATTTTAGGCTTTTTTTTTTTAATTAGAAAGTTACTTTTTTCTCAAAGGGAATTTTATTATTAATCTCATTATTTACAATCACCCACCATTGAGTTGGCATAACTCAACTTTTGGGTTAATAAATCAACCCAATAGTTTGGTTGGGAATAACCCAACATTAAGTTATCATAGCTCAGCATTTGTGTTATATAAATTCAACCCAAAAGTTGGGTTATGAATCAACCAACATTGAGTTCTGGGTTTTCAAAATTCTGAACCATTTTTGGGGTGTTTTTCATCAAGTAACGCATTTTTGGGTACAAGGCTTTTTTTTAATTAAAAAGCTACTTTTTTCTTGAAGGGAATTACACACTAAAAAATACTGTGTTATTTTGATAACCCAAATTATGAGTTGCTAGTGTTGGGTTAAATTTTGGAGTTATTTTTTATGAATACAAATCATTTTTTTGGATTAGAAGGATATTATTTTAACTCAATTTCTGGGTTTTCAAAATTGTGAACCATTTTTGGGTTGTTTTTAACAAGTAACGTATTTTAGGCTTTTTTTTTAAATTAGAAAGTTACTTTTTTCTCAAAGGGAATTTTATTATTAATCTCATTATTTACAATCACCCACCATTGAGTTGGCATAACTCAACTTTTGGGTTAATAAATCAACCCAATAGTTTGGTTGGGAATAACCCAACATTAAGTTATCATAACTCAGCATTTGTGTTATATAAATTCAACCCAAAAGTTGGGTTATGAATCAACCAACATTGAGTTCTGGGTTTTCAAAATTCTGAACCATTTTTGGGGTGTTTTTCATCAAGTAACGCATTTTTGGGACAAGGCTTTTTTTAATTAAAAAGCACTTTTTTCTTGAAGGGAATTACACACTAAAAAATACCGTGTTATTTTGATAACCCAAATTATGAGTTGCTAGTGTTGGGTTAAATTTTGGAGTTATTTTTTATGAATAAAAATCATTTTTTTGGATTAGAAGGATATTATTTTAACTCAATTTCTGGGTTTTCAAAACTGTGAACCATTTTTGGGTTGTTTTCAACAAGTAACGTATTTTAGGCTTTTTTTTTTTAATTAGAAAGTTGCTTTTTTCTCAAAGGGAATTTTATTATTAATCTCATTATTTACAATCACCCACCATTGAGTTGGCATAACTCAACTTTTGGGTTAATAAATCAACCCAATAGTTTGGTTGGGAATAACCCAACATTAAGTTATCATAACTCAGCATTTGTGTTATATAAATTCAACCCAAAAGTTGGGTTATGAATCAACCAACATTGAGTTCTGGGTTTTCAAAATTCTGAACCATTTTTGGGGTGTTTTTCATCAAGTAACGCATTTTTGGGACAAGGCTTTTTTTAATTAAAAAGCACTTTTTTCTTGAAGGGAATTACACACTAAAAAATACCGTGTTATTTTGATAACCCAAATTATGAGTTGCTAGTGTTGGGTTAAATTTTGGAGTTATTTTTTATGAATAAAAATCATTTTTTTGGATTAGAAGGATATTATTTTAACTCAATTTCTGGGTTTTCAAAACTGTGAACCATTTTTGGGTTGTTTTCAACAAGTAACGTATTTTAGGCTTTTTTTTTTTAATTAGAAAGTTGCTTTTTTCTCAAAGGGAATTTTATTATTAATCTCATTATTTACAATCACCCACCATTGAGTTGGCATAACTCAACTTTTGGGTTAATAAATCAACCCAATAGTTTGGTTGGGAATAACCCAACATTAAGTTATCATAACTCAGCATTTGTGTTATATAAATTCAACCCAAAAGTTGGGTTATGAATCAACCAACATTGAGTTCTGGGTTTTCAAAATTCTGAACCATTTTTGGGGTGTTTTTCATCAAGTAACGCATTTTTGGGTACAAGGCTTTTTTTAATTAAAAAGTTACTTTTTTCTTGAAGGGAATTACACACTAAAAATACTGTGTTATTTTGATAACCCAAATTATGAGTTGCTAGTGTTGGGTTAAATTTTGGAGTTATTTTTTATGAAAAAAAATAATTTTTTTGGATTAGAAGGATATTATTTTAACTCAAGTTCTGGGTTTTCAAAATTGTGAACCATTTTTGGGTTGTTTTCAACAAGTAACGTATTTTAGGCTTTTTTTTTTAATTAGAAAGTTACTTTTTTCTCAAAGGGAATTTTATTATTAATCTCATTATTTACAATCACCCACCATTGAGTTGGCATAACTCAACTTTTGGGTTAATAAATCAACCCAATAGTTTGGTTGGGAATAACCCAACATTAAGTTATCATAACTCAGCATTTGTGTTATATAAATTCAACCCAAAAGTTGGGTTATGAATCAACCAACATTGAGTTCTGGGTTTTCAAAATTCTGAACCATTTTTGGGGTGTTTTTCATCAAGTAACGCATTTTTGGGTACAAGGCTTTTTTTAATTAAAAAGTTACTTTTTTCTTGAAGGGAATTACACACTAAAAAATACTGTGTTATTTTGATAACCCAAATTATGAGTTGCTAGTGTTGGGTTAAATTTTGGAGTTATTTTTTATGAATAAAAATCATTTTTTTGGATTAGAAGGATATTATTTTAACTCAAGTTCTGGGTTTTCAAAATTGTGAACCATTTTTGGGTTGTTTTCAACAAGTAACGTATTTTAGGCTTTTTTTTTTTAATTAGAAAGTTACTTTTTTCTCAAAGGGAATTTTATTATTAATCTCATTATTTACAATCACCCACCATTGAGTTGGCATAACTCAACTTTTGGGTTAATAAATCAACCCAATAGTTTGGTTGGGAATAACCCAACATTAAGTTATCATAACTCAGCATTTGTGTTATATAAATTCAACCCAAAAGTTGGGTTATGAATCAACCAACATTGAGTTCTGGGTTTTCAAAATTCTGAACCATTTTTGGGGTGTTTTTCATCAAGTAACGCATTTTTGGGTAAAAGGCTTTTTTTAATTAAAAAGCTACTTTTTTCTTGAAGGGAATTACACACTAAAAAATACTGTGTTATTTTGATAACCCAAATTATGAGTTGCTAGTGTTGGGTTAAATTTTGGAGTTATTTTTTATGAATAAAAATCATTTTTTTGTATTAGAAGGATATTATTTTAACTCAATTTCTGGGTTTTCAAAATTGTGAACCATTTTTGGGTTGTTTTCAACAAGTAACGTATTTTAGGCTTTTTTTTTTAATTAGAAAGTTACTTTTTTCTCAAAGGGAATTTTATTATTAATCTCATTATTTACAATCACCCACCATTGAGTTGGCATAACTCAACTTTTGGGTTAATAAATCAACCCAATAGTTTGGTTGGTAATAACCCAACATTAAGTTATCATAACTCAGCATTTGTGTTATATAAATTCAACCCAAAAGTTGGGTTATGAATCAACCAACATTGAGTTCTGGGTTTTCAAAATTCTGAACCATTTTTGGGGTGTTTTTCAACAAGTAATGCATTTTTGGGTATAAAGCTTTTTTTAATTAAAAAGTTACTTTTTTCTTGATGGGAATTACACACTAAAAAATACTGTGTTATTTTGATAACCCAAATTATGAGTTGCTAGTGTTGGGTTAAATTTTGGAGTTATTTTTTATGAATAAAAATCATTTTTTTGGATTAGAAGGATATTATTTTAACTCAATTTCTGGGTTTTCAAAATTGTGAACCATTTTTGGGTTGTTTTCAACAAGTAACATATTTTAGGCTTTTTTTTTTAATTAGAAAGTTACTTTTTTCTCAAAGGGAATTTTATCATTAATCTCATTATTTACAATCACCCACCATTCAGTTGGCATAACTCAACTTTTGGGTTAATAATTCAACCCAATAGTTTGGTTGGGAATAACCCAACATTAAGTTATCATAACTCAGCATTTGTGTTATATAAATTCAACCCAAAAGTTGGGTTATGAATCAACCAACATTGAGTTCTGTGTTTTCAAAATTCTGAACCATTTTTGGGGTGTTTTTCAACAAGTAACGCATTTTTGGGTACAAGGCTTTTTTTAATTAAAAAGTTACTTTTTTCTTGAAGGGAATTACACAGTAAAAAAATTGTGTTATTTTGATAACCCAAATTATGAGTTGCTAGTGTTGGGTTACATTTTGGAGTTATTTTTTATGAATAAAAATCTTTTTTTGGGGTTATAAGGGTATTATTTTAACTCAATTTCTGGGTTTTCAAAATTGTGAACCATGTTTGGGTTGTTTTTCAAAGAGTAACATATTTTAGGCTTTTTTTTTTAAATTAGAAAGTTACTTTTTTCTCAAAGGGAATTTTATTATTAATCTCATTAACATTATGTACTGGACGAACATTGAGTTGGCATAACTCAACTTTTGGGTTAATAATTCAACCCAATAGTTTGGTTGGGAACAACCCAACATTACGTTATCATAACTCAGCTTTTGTGTTATATAAATTCAACCCAAGAGTTGGGTTATGAACCAACCAACACTGAGTTCTGGGTTTTCAAAATTCTGAACCATTTTTGGGTTATTTTTCAACGAGTAACACATTTTCTGGTAAAAGGCTTTTTTTAATTAAAAAGTTACTTTTTTCTCGAAGGGAATTTTATTATGGATTAATCTCATTAACATTATTTACAATAACCCAACATTGAGTTGGCATAACTCAACTTTTGGGTTAATAAATCAACCCAATAGTTTGGTTGGGAACAACCCAACATTAAATTATCATACAGTAACTCAGCTTTTGTGTTGTATAAATTCAACCCAAAAGTTGGGTTATGAATCAACCAACATTGAGTTCTGGGTTTTCAAAATTCTCAACCATTTTTGGGGTGTTTTTCAACAAGTAACGCATTTTTGGGTAAAAGGCTTTTTTTTAATTAAAAAGTCTTGAAGGGAATTTTATTATGGATTAATCTCATTACATTATTTACAATCACCCACCATTGAGTTGGCATAACTCAACTTTTGGGTTAATAAATCAACCCAATAGTTAGGTTATGAATCAACCAACATTAAGTTAAAATAACTAAATTTCTGGGTTTTCAAAATTATGAACAATTTTTGGGTTGTTTTCCAACAAGTAACGTATTTTAGGCTTTTTTTAAAAAATTTATTAAAAAGTTACTTTTTTCCTAAAGGGAATTTTATTATGGATTAATCTCATTAACATTATTTACAATCACCAAACATTGAGTTATCGTAACTCAACTTTTGGGTTAATAAATCAACCCAAAATAACTAAATTTCTGGGTTTTCAAAATTATGAACCACTTTTGGGTTGTTTTTTTAACTAGTAACGCATTTTGGGTAAATAAAAAGTTACTTTTTTCTCGAAGGGCATTTTGTGATGGATTAATCTCATTAACATTATTTAAAATCACCCAACATTGAGTTAGCATAACTCAACTTTCGGGTTAATAATTAAACCCAATAGTTTGGTTGGGAATAACCCAACATTAAGTTATCATAACTCAGCTTTTGTGTTATATAAATTCAACCCAATAGTTGAGTTATGAATCAACCAACATTGAGTCAGCATAACTCAACTTTTGGGTTAATAATTCAACCCAATAGTTTGTCTGGGAATAACCCAACATTAAGTTATCATAACTCAGCTTCTGTGTTAAAAAAAATTCAACCCAATAGTTGGGTTATGAATCACCCTTAACTCAACTTTTGGGTTAGTACCTCAACCCAATAGCTTGGTTGGGAATAACTCAACATTAACTTATCATAACTCAGCTTTTGTGTTAAATAAATTCAACCCAACAGTTGGGTTATGAATCAACAAACAGTGAGTTGAAATAACTCAATTTATGGGTTTTCAAAATTACTTTTTGGTTGTTTTTCAACGAGTAACGCATTTTCGGGTAAAAGGCTTTTTTTATTTAAAAAGTTACTTTTTTATTGAAGGAAATTTAACTATGGATTAATCTCATTAACATTATTTACGATCACCCAACATTGAGTTGGCATAACTCAACTTTTGGGTTAATAATTCAACCCAATAGTTTGTCTGGGAATAACCCAACATTAAGTTGTCATAACTCAGCTTTTGGGTTTAATAATTCAACCCAATAGTTTGGTTGGGAATAACCCAACATTAAGTTATCATAACTCAGCTTTTGTGTTGAATAAAGTCAACCAAATAGTTGGGTTATGAATCAGCCAACATTGAGTTAGCATAACTCAATTTTTGGGTTCAATAATTCAACACAATAAATTGGTTGGGAATAACCCAACATTAAATAATCATAACTCAGCTTTCGTGTTAAATAAATTCAACACAATCGTTGGGTTATGACTCAACCAACATTGAGTCAGCATAACTCAATTTTTGGGTTAATAATTCAACCGAATACTTTGGCTGGGAATAACCCAACATTAAGTTATCATAACTCAGCTTCTGTGTTAAATAAATTCAACCCAATAGTTGAATAGTTGAATTGAGTTAAAATAACTCAATTTCTGGGTTTTCAAAATTATGAACCACTTTTGGGTTGTTTTTCAATGAGTAACTCATTTTCGGTAATTAAAAAGTTACTTTTTTCTTGAAGGGGATTTTATGATGGATTAATCTCATTAACATTATTTAAAATCACCCAACATTGAGTTAGCATAACTCAATTTTTGGGTTAATAGTTAAACCCAATAGTTGGGTTGAGAATAACCCAACATTAAGTTATCATAACTCAGCTTTTGTGTTAAATAATTCAACACATCACAGTTATGTTTGGCCCCAGAGGGCCACTTCTAACAGTGAATACTATTATTACACAATTTTTTATGCATTTCTTAGTAGATTTTTTAAAACTAAATAATACAAAAAAAATATGGTAAATTGCAATAATTTCACCTCAAAATGTTATTACTGTAAATGGAAAATCAGTACTGCTGTAAATATGGCAAAAAAAAAAAAAAAAAAAAAGGCAGCTCAGTTGCCAGAATTTTACTGTAAAATTTACATTAGTTTTTTTACTGTAAATTAAAAAAAACTGAAATTTTACAGTAAAATTTTGGCACCTGACCACTGACTTTGTTTGTTTTTACCGCAAATCAACAACTGTAGATTTTTCGGTGTATTACTATAAATGCCAAAACGAAACCACAGTATATTACAGTAAAAAAAAGTACTCTTTTTTTTCATTGTAAAAACCACAGTAAATTTCACAATTTTATCATGAAATATATTGCTACTTTTACATTGCACAATTTGATGGATACCTTGCTTTGAAATCAATATTATCAGTATCTATTTCTATTCGAAATGGTTTGAATGTTTGATAATATATTTTTGCATAAGTAGACAACATTTAAGTTAACATAATTTGCGATTACATGGAGTACTTTTTTTTTTCTCACAAAACAGAAAGAAAGAATACATTTAGTAATAAAATTTACAGTACTTTATTATTACATATTATTTTCACATCTGGCCCCCGGGCCTTGAGTTTGACACCTGTGCTATAGTCGGAGTCTCCTCACTCGTCAAATAGCGTGATTAATCTGCATGTATACATGATTAATGCAATCATTTTTGGTGATTAATCACAATAGTTAGCTAATGTTAACTGCATCCCTACTTTAAATATGTTTTTTTAACCTTTTTACCAAATTTAAAAGGCTATACATCAATGGAACAAGTTTGACACTCCTGTCAGTGATGACTGAACTAACAATACATGAGTCAGTCTATCTCTGATAGGGATGTGCGGATCGACACTGAAATATCGATACCGCCGATACCAGATCTTTATGCTCAAATACCGATTCTCAAATCAAAATATCAATACTTTTGATTCTTTAGTTCACGTGTGTTCAAACTGTTTCCACCAAGGGCCACATACTGAAAATTCAAAGTATATTATTGTTATTTTTCTATTTTACAAACAGATATTGTGTCAGATATGTATTATAGACAACTAAGTATAGAATTATTAATTATTAGTTACAACATTTCAGCATTTTCTCATTACATACCGATATTTTTGTTTTTTTTCCTTACATGTTTACAATTGTTTATTCCCATGTAAGAATAGAATACAAATATTACAATTGTCTAACTGCATAATCTAGTGTGTCAAAAATGCTGCCTGTACGAAAATATAATGTTCATTTTTATTATGGTTGTTGTAATTTTTCAATTTAATTCTCAAGTTAATAATATTTTATTTTCCAATTTACTAACTAGAGTTTGTTTATACTTAAAGTACATTTAATTTTAATTTTAAAAATTCCAATATTTTAAATCAGGGGTGTCTAAACCTTTTCCACCAAGGGCCACATACTGAAAAGTCAAAGTATACGGGGCCCATATGGTTATTTTTCTATTTTAAAAACAGATATTGTGTCAGATATGTATTATGAGTACATAATTATTAATTATTCGTTACAACATTACAGCTTTTTCTCATTAGATACCGATTTTTTTTCTCTTTTTCTTACATTTTTACAATCGTTTTTTTTCCCATGTAAGAATATAATACAATAATAATAATAATAATAATAGATTTTATTTGTAAAAAGCACTTTACATTGAGTAAACAACCTCAAAGTGCTACAGTGTATTAAAAAAATAAAAATAAAAATATAATAAAAAATAAAAAAAATAAAAAAAGTACAACAGCCAAATTACGGAGCCCCTAAAAGGACATGGGGAATATATATTTTTTTTAGACATGTATCTCGTGCGCACGAGAAACTTTTTATTTAAAAAAATAAAAATAAAAATAAATATTTTATTAATTTTTTATTTTTTTATAAAAAGTTTCTCGTGCGCACGAGAAACTTTTTATTTAAAAAAAAAAAAAAAAAAAAAAAAAAAAAAAAAAAAAAAAAAAAAAAAAAAAAAAAAATATATATATATATATATATATATATATATATATATATATATATATATATATATATATATATATATATATAATATATATATATATATAAAATTATTATTTATTTTTATTTTTATTTTTTATAAAAAGTTTCTCGTGGCCACGAGATAGTTTCTCGTGGCCAGTTAGATACATGTCTAAAAAAAAAAAAAATCCCCATGTCCCTTTAGGGGCTCCGTACCAAATAGCTAGAACTAGTATGCATATATATATAAAAAAGCCTTTTTTAAAAAGAAGGGTTTTTAAGCCTTTTTTACAAATAATACACTGTATAATCTAGTGTGTCAAAAATTCTGCCTGTACGAAAATATAATGTTCATGTTTATTATGGTTGTTGAATTTTTTTCAATTTAATTCACAAGTTAATAATATTATATTTTCCAATTTACTAACTAGACTTTGTTTATACTTAAAGTACACTTATTTTTTATTTTAAGACCTTCCAATATTTTAGATCAATATTTTCCACCAAGGGCCGCAAACTTAAAAGTCACATATGGGCGGGGGCAAATTGATATTTTTTAGTAAAAAATTTTTTTTTTTAAATGCTAAAAACATACATCATATATATTTAAAAACAAAACTTTGTGTTGTAGGTGACTAAGTATAATATTATTATTAATTACATGTTTAGAATTTTCAGCTTTTTCCCAGCACATTTGAAATGTTTTCCTTATATTTCTAACATTTTTACTGTATTTTTTTGGTTTTCGTTGTAATGTTCCATCCATCCATTTTCTACCGCTTGTCCCTTATGGCAGTGGTCCCCAACCACCGGGGACTGATTGGTACCGGGCCGAAAAAGAAATAAAAAAATTAAAAAAAATAAAAAATAAAAAAATATTAACAATTTATTATTTTTATTTTTATTAAATCAACATAAAAGACACAATATATAGATTATATATCAATATAGATCAATACAGTCTGCAGGGATACAGAGGCACACCACCAGCAGAAAACATTAAAAAACGAAACGCAGGATTGCAGGTCGTTGTCGCAATTGTTGGATATGACTTTAAACCATAACCAAGCATGCATCACTATAGCTCTTGTCTCAAAGTAGGTGTACTGTCACCACCTGTCACATCACACCCTGACTTATTTTGACTTTTTTGCTGTTTTCCTGTGTTAAGTGTTTTAGTTCTTGTCTTGCGCTCCTATTTTGGTGGCTTTTTCTCTTTTTTTGGTATTTTCCTGTAGCAGTTTCATGTCTTCCTTTTGAGCGATATTTCCCGCATCTACTTTGTTTTAGCAATCAAGAATATTTCAGTTGTTTTTAACCTTCTTTGTGGGGACATTGTCGATTGTCATTTCATGTACGGGCTGTACATTGATGTCACCGTCTTTGCTCCACAGTAAGTCTTTGCTGTCGTCCAGCATTCTGTTTTTGTTTACTTTGTAGCCAGTTCAGTTTTTGTTTCGTTCTGCATAGCCTTCCCAAAGCTTCAATGCTTTTTCTTAGGGGGACTCACCTTTTGTTTATTTTTGGTTTAAGCATTAGACACCTTTTTACCTGCACACTGCCTCCCGCTGTTCCCGACATCTACAAAGCAATTAGCTACCGGCTGCCACCTACTGATATGGAAGAGTATTACACGGTTACTCTGCCGAACTCTAGACAGCACAGACACTCAACAACAACACATCATTTGCAGACTATAATTACTGGTTTGCAAAAAATATTTTTAACCCAAATAGGTGAAATTAGATAATCTCCCATGGCACACCAGACTGTATCTCACGGCACACTAGGTGCCGCGGCACAGTGGTTGAAAAACACTGCCTTATGGGGTCGCGGGGGTGCTGGAACCTATCCCATCTGCACATGGGGTACACATATTACAAGTCGCAACCTCATCGCAGGGCCAACACAGATAGACAGACAACATTCACACTCACATTCACACACTAGGGCACGGGTATCAAACTCAAGGCCCGGGAGCCAGATCTGGCCCGCCACATCATTTTGAATGGCCCGTAAAAAACGTGGAAATAATATGCATCAATAAAGTAGTTGATCTTTTTCTCTTTTTTTTATTTTGACAGGGGAAAAAACGACATGTACTGCATACAGTTATATATATTTTAAACTTGATCTATCTAATAATGCAACAGATATTATATTATCATACATTCAAAATATTTTTGGGGTAAAAAAATACATAAATATCTACTTAGCTTTATGATTTCAAAGCAAGTTATCCATCAAATTCTACATTGTAAATATGACAATATCTATATATGTATATATATATATATATATATAAATATATATATATATATATATATATATATATATATATATATATATATATATATATATATATATATATATATATTTATATATATATATATAGATATTGTCATATTTTTATATATATATATATATATATATATATATATATATATATATATATATATATATATATATATATATATATATATATATATATATATATATATATATATATATATATATATATATATATATATATATATATATATTTAAAACAGCTCGGTCTTCAGAATCCTACCGTAAGAAAAAAACTGTGGTACCATTTTTACATTTACAGTAATACACTATGAAAACAGCAACCATATTTTTTATGCAAAAAAAAAAAAAAAGTAACAAAAAACTGGCAGCTCAATCACCAGAATTTTACAGTAAAATATTGACCAGAGGTGTCAAAGTCATTTTCACTGAGGGCCACATAACAGTGAATACTATTATTACACAATTTTTTAATGCATTTTTTAGTAGATTTTTTTAAAAACTAAAATGCAAAAAAAAAAAAATATGGTAAGTTGCAAAAATTTCACCTCAAAATGTTATTACTGTAAATGGAAAAACAGTACTGCTGTTATTATGGTAAAGAGTTAATTTTATGGTAAAATTCTGCCATTTTTTGGACCGCAAAAATCCACAGATTGTTTTTTTCTTACCTTTTATCCAACCATTTTCTACCGCTTGTCCCTTTTGGGGGTCAGTGTAGGTAAAATATTGTTTACCAATCAAACGCATAGGTAATGGTGTGACAATATCACGCGGCTAACCCTTATGCATGTATGTTTCTTTTATTAATGCCACAAGCGGCCGGCCCTCTGAGGGCAGCCAAAACTGCAACGTGGCCCTCAATGAAAACGAGTTCGACACCCCTGCACTTGGGCCAATTTTTTTTTTTTTAGTTGTAATTGTCATGATCTGTGGCCCGGATCATGTTTTTGTTATATTCTGTTAGTTTTGGACTCCCTTAGTTCCTTGTTTGTTTTTAGTTATCATGGGTGCTTATTGTTTCCACCTGTCTCTGATTGGTGCTCGGGACGCTCACCTGTTTTTTCCGAGCACTAATCAGAGAGACTATTTAAGCCTGCCTTTGCCGGTCAGTCGGCCTGGCTTCATTCTGTCACGGCTTGCTGCAAGGTTCGTTCCCCCGGGATGCAAACGGTCCACTCTGGACAGGACGTGCAGGTAGGAACATGATTTATTCTCAAAAACTCGAACAAGCGCCAATACTGAAAACAAGCTGACGGAACAACGTGCCGATCGCACTCGAAGATAAGGCTACCACTTAGCATAGGCAAATGACAGGGAATATTCACGTAACTTGTTGCATGAAGCAAACAATGAAGCCAGGCCGACTGACCGGCAAAGGCAGGCTTAAATAGTCCCTCTGATTAGTGCTCGGGAAACAGGTGAGCGTCCCGAGCACCAATCAGAGACAGGCGGAAACAATAAGCACCCATGGTAACTAAAAACAAACAAGGAACTAAGGGAGTCCAAAACTAGCAGAATATAACAAAAACATGATCGGATTATGACAGTAATGTTTTTTAAAAAATACACAACTTTAAAAAATGTTATTAGACACTTGAAGTACATCAGATTGGTATCGGATCGGAAAGAAAATCAGTGGTATCGCCCATCACTGATCCCTGCTGGCTGCAAGTGGACACTCACTACACTGCAAAAACTGAAATCTAAGTAAGATTAAATATCTCAAATAAGGGTGATATTTGCTTATTTTCTGTCTGATAAGATAATTCTTCTCACTAAGCAGATTTTATGTTAGAGTGTTTTACTTGTTTTAAGTGTTTTGGTCCTAAATGATCTCAGTAAGATATTACAGCTTGTAGCTGAGATTTGATGACCTATATTGAGTAAAACATGCTTGAAACTAGAATATCAACTGTTGCAAAGCTGTGTCATCAACACTCACAAGTATAAAACTACTTTTTTAAAGTAATAATTTCTTATTTCAAGCATGAAAAAATAAATCATGATGCCGAGCGCTTATCATCATGTCAAGATAATGGCACTAGCATTTACTTCATTTAAGAATATTTTTCAACATATTGAGCAAAAAGGTCTCTTTTTTTTCTACCAAGTAAAGTGCACTTGTTATTAGTGAGAATATACTTATTTTAAGGTATTTTTGGGTTCATTGAGGTTAGCTAATTTTACTTGTTTTGGAAAGTCTTGACAAGCCGAATTTTCTTGTTCTATTGGCAGATAATTTTGCTTAGTTCAAATAAAATACCCCTAATTTTTGTTTTGTTTTTTCTTGTTTTTGAACACTGACTTTTTGCAGCATAGTAGTATGTACACTGCAAAAAGTCAGTGCTCAAAAACAAGAAAAAAAATACAAAAATTAGGGGTATTTTATTTTGCTTAATTCAAATAAAATTAGGGGTATTTTATTTTGCTTAGTTCAAATAAAAATACAAAATTCTTGTTTTTGAGCACTGACTTTTTGCAGTGTACTACTACTACACTGCAAAAAGTAAATGTTCAATGAAGTGGCGGGCCACATCTGGCCCCCCGGGCCATGAGTTTGACACCTGTGCTATAGTCGGAGTCTCCTCACTCGTCAAATAGCATGATTAATCTGCATGTATACATGATTAATGCGATCATTTTTGGTGATTAATCACATTAGTTAGCTAATGTTAACTGCAGCCCTAGTTTAAATATGTTTTTTAACCTTTTTACCAAATTTAGAAAACTATACATGCAAATATTAAAGTGGCTTGCCTTTGATTATTTTCAGTGGAAGAAGTTTGACACTCCTGTCAGTGATGGGAAATTACTGAACTAATAATACATGCATCAGTCTATCCATGATAGGGATGTGCGGATTGATACTGAAATACCGATACCGCCGATACCAGACCTTTATGCTCAAATATCGATTCTCAAATCAAAATATCAATAATTTTGATTCTTTAGTTCACGTGTGTTCAAGCTTTTTCCACCAAGAGCCACATACTGAAAAGCCAAAGTATATTATTGTTATTTTTTTATTTTACAAACAGATATTGTGTCAGATATGTATTATAGGCAACTAAGTATATAATTATTAATTATTAGTTACAACATTTCAGCTTTTTCTCATTAGATAAAAATATTTTTTCTCTTTTTCTTACATTTAAAAAAAAACAAGAATTTTGTATTTTTATTTGAACTAAGCAAAATAAAATACCCCTAATTTTATTTGAATTAAGCAAAATAAAATACCCCTAATTTTTGTATTTTTTTTCTTGTTTTTGAGCACTGACTTTTTGCAGTGTACATACTACTACGCTGCAAAAAGTCAGTGTTCAAAAACAAGAAAAAACAAAACAAAAATTAGGGGTGTTTTATTTGAACTAAGCAAAATTATCTGCCAATAAAACAAGAAAATTCGGCTTGTCAAGACTTTCAAAAACAAGAAAAAACAAAACAAAAATGAGGGGTATTTTATCTTGTTTTTGAACACTGACTTTTTGCAGTGTACATACTACTACACTGCAAAAAGTAAATGTTCAAAAACAAGAAGAAAAAAAAAAATTAGGGGTATTTTATTTTGCTTAGTTCAAATAAAATACCCCTAATTTTTGTATTTGTTTTTCTTGTTTTTGAACACTGACTTTTTGCAGTGTAGTAGTATGTACACTGCAAAAAGTCAGTGTTCAAAAACAAGATAAAATACCCCTCATTTTTGTTTTGTTTTTCTTGTTTTTGAACACTGACTTTTTGCAGTGTAGTAGTATGTACACTGCAAAAAGTCAGTGCTCAAAAACAAGATAAAATACCCCTCATTTTTGTTTTGTTTTTCTTGTTTTTGAACACTGACTTTTTGCAGTGCAGTAGTATGTACACTGCAAAAAGTCAGTGTTCAAAAACAATTTTAAAAAATTGAAAAAATTAGGGGTATTTTATTTGAACCAAGCAAAATTATTTGCCAATAGAACAAGAAAATTCGACTTTCCAAAACAAGTAAAATTAGCTAACCTTAATGAACCCAAAAATACCTTAAAATAAGTATATTCTCACTAATAACAAGTGCAATTTTCTTGGTAGAAAAAAAAAGGCCTTTTTGCTCAATATGTTGAAAAATATTCTTAAATGAAGTAAATGCTGGTGTCATTATCTTGACATAATGATATGCACACATCATGATTTTTTTTTTTCATGCTTGAAATAAGAAATAATTATTTAAAAAAAGTAGTTTTATACTTGTGAGTGTTGATGACACAGCTTTGCAACAGTTGATATTCTAGTTTCAAGCATGTTTTACTCAATATAGGTCATCAAATCTCAGCAACAAGCTGTAATATCTTACTGAGATCATTTAGGACCAAAACACTTAAAACAAGTAAAACACTCTAACATCAAATCTGCTTAGTGAGAAGAATTATCTTATCAGACAGAAAATAAGCAAATATCACCCTTATTTGAGATATTTCATCTTACTCAGATTTCAGTTTTTGCTATGAATTATTCCTACTTTTCTTGGTTCTCCTGGAAGCTCGCGGTGCTTTTTGTCTTATCTCAGGCTGACGTGGAGATAAGACGCCGCGCACAGATTCCCCACAGGAGGAGTCATGCGAGAGCTTTGGCGTGCATGGTGAACTCTTGTCGGAGAGTGCAGAGTAATTGTGCTGTTTTGTGACGGGAGGCGTGGTGACAGCGGGCGTGTACGGGCAGGCCGAGGAGCTGCCAGGCCGCTCGCTGGGATTACTCTGCTGCCACGGAGCTGTGGACTGGAAGCCATGGGTGGGCAATACTAGGAACTCTGCTATCGAGCGGGTACAGAGCAAGTATATGGTCATAATTAGCAGGGGTGTCCAGACTACGGTCCGTGGACCATTGATTGGTTGATTGATTGAAACTTGTATTAGTAGATTGCACAGTGAAGTACATATTCCGTACAATTGACCACTAAATGGTAACACCCCAATAAGTTCTTCAACTTGTTTAAGTCGGGGTCCACTTAAACCAAGTGCGGTCCGTGCCAACAGCTTTGTTTTAAATATTCGACAGTCCAACCGGAGATAACGTGAGAAAAATCTGGTCAAATGACCATGAATTTTACTTTAAAAAGAAACACCACAGCATGTACTTACAGTCATGGTCAAAAGTTTACATACACTTGTAAAGAACATAATGTCATTGCTGTTTTGAGTTTCCAATAGTTTCTACTAGTTTGATAATGGCTTTTTTGCAGATATCCGATATTGTCCAACTCTTAATTACCGATTCCGATATCAACCGATACCGATATATACAGTCGTGGAATTAACACATTATTATGCCTAATTTTGTTGTGATGGCCCGCTGGATGCATTAAACAATGTAACAAGGTTTTCCAAAAACCTTGTATATTGTAGCTTCCCGGAAGAGTTAGTGCTGCAAGTTGTTAAATGTTTTGCGACTCCAACGGTCTTACAAACTTCAAAAATCACTCCATAATCTCCATTGCTCGCTAGTGTCACCATATGTTAGTTATTGTGCAGAAATATGGTGAAATAACTACATAACTAAATTGTATTCACCAACAGTGTTACAAAAAAAGATCAGTTAGAATAATACATATTGTTGGATATAGAGAACATAAAAACATTTTATTTATTGAATCAGAAATACTGAAATTCCACAACATAGTGAATTTGCAAGCAACTAAAATGATGTACAAAGCAAACTTTAACCTGCTACCCAGGAATATACAACAATTCTTCTCAACTAAAGAGGAAATTTTAATTTAGAACATTTGTATGCACGTACAACACTGAAGACCTTCAGTATATCAGTATGTGGAATTACATGATGGAATGGACTAAGCAAAGAAATAAAACAATGTACTAATATAATCTAATTCAAGAAATGATTCAAACTGAAAGTGTTTACAAAGTACAAAGAAGAAGAACCATAATAAATAGGGATGTCCGATAATATCGGACTGCCGACATTATCAGCCGATAAATGCTTTAAAATGTAATATCGGAAATGATCAGTATCGGTTTCAAAATTATCGGTATCTTTTTCTAAAAGTAAAATGCATGACTTTTTAAAACGCTGCGGACGTAGGGAGAAGTACAGAGCGCCAATAAACCTTCTACGGCTTTTCACACACACAAGTGAATGCAAGGCATACTTGGTCAACAGCCATACAGGTCACACTGAGGGTGCCCGTATAAACAACTTTAACACTGTTACAAATATGCGCCACACTGTGAACCCACACCAAACAAGAATGACAAACACATTTCGGGAGAACATCCGCACCGTAACACAACATAAACCCAACAGAACAAATACCCAGAACCCCTTGCAGCACTAACTCTTCCGGGACGCTACAATATACACCCCCCGCTACCCTCTATCCCCCTAAAATCCCGACCCACCCCAACCCCGCCCACCTCAACCTCCTCATGCTCTCTCAGGGAGAGCATGACCCAAATTCCAAGCTGCTGTTTTGAGGCATGTTAAAAATAAATAATGCACTTTGTGACTTCAATAATAAATATGGCAGTGCCATGTTGGCATTTTTTTCCATAACTGGAGTTGACTTATTTTGGAAAACCTTGTTACATTGTTTAATGCATCCAGCGGGGCATCACAACAAAATTAGGCATAATAATGTGTTGATTCCACGACTGTATATATCGGTATCGGTTGATATCGGAATCGGTAATTAAGAGCTGGACAATATCGGAATATCGGATATCGGCAAAAAAGCTATTATCGGACATCTCTAATTATAAACATTCTGAATGTATTCCATCCATCCATTCATTTTCTTGATAATCTTATTTATCTCACCATATGAAATATAACTTACTTCGCTAATTATTATTTATTCAGGGTTCGAATTTAAGCATGCAACTGCGGCAAAAGCCCTCGCACATTTGCCGTAATTCTCTAAACAATTATATATATATATATATATATATATATATATATATATATATATATATATATATATATATATATATATATATATATATATATATATGCCTCAAAAGAAAATAATGTTTGCCTTGGTGCCCTAAAATATGAACCCTCCTCTAAGGCAACACTTGCCTTGACCTTAAAAAGTTACAATTTGAAGCCTGTGTATTTATTTTTAATGTTATTAGGTATGGTATATATTGTGAATAAATTGAGAACAGGAAGTGTTAGCAACTGCTATGTAAATGAAAAGGGGTAGGATTAAAAAAGCTCTGCTTCTTCCTACTCGTCTTCGAACATGTTGAACTGAGAAACTTGAAATTATGATGCATCATGTTGTCATTGCTTGCATGTTCCAACTAAACTCAGACTTCCAAACTCTAAATAAATGGAATCATTTCGTAAATTCATAGCAGGATATTATCCAACCAAATATTCTGCTACAATCCATATTTTGGGGTTTTTAGCTTGAAAAAACCAATGTTCACTGTGTGGCCACATGCAAAGTCAAAAATGCAGCTCCCGACCTGAAATAAACAATAAACAGCACTTAAAAGACCCACCACAGTACAAGTACATGGATATATATTTTGTTATTAAGGCTGTAACAAATACATCTTCTGGCCCGCCACATCATTTTATGTGGCCCGCAAAAGCCTGGAAATAATATGCGTTAATAAAATGCTTATATAAATATATTTGTTCTTTCCCTTTTGACATAAAAAAATCATGTACTGCATGCAATTGCATGTCTTTTAAAATTCAATATTATTAAAAATTAAAATATTATTTTAACATGTATTCCAAAATTATTATTTTTTTTGTTAAAATAAAGATAAATACTGTATTTAAATATCTGCTTGACTTATGATTTCAAAACAAATTATCAATCAAATTGTAGACTGTAAAATTGACAACAGATTTTACGGTTAAATTTCGCCGACTGAGTTTTTTTACCGTAAAATCAACTTTGGCACTGTTTTTTTCATATACAGAAAGACACTAAAATATATTTAAAAAATACATTAATTAATAAAAAAAACATTAAAACAAGATTTTACGGTAAAAAAAACAAAACTGGCAGTTGCTTGAACTTTACCACTAAAAACAGTGGTATTGTTTCTCCATTCCATTCCATTTATTACATTTTTTTATATGCTGTAAAAAACCTACTGCTTTTACTGTAAAATTCTGGTGACTGAGCTGCCAGTTTTTAAAGTCGAATTTAAATGTTTTTTTGCAGCTTATGTAAAAAAAAAATATTGTTGATGTATTATATATAAACATGTATACTCATATATTACTTATTGTTAAAAGCGGCCCTCTGAGGGCAACCATAACTGCGATGTGGCCCTCAATGAAAACCAGTTTGACCCCCCTGGTGTAAAGTATATGCACTTAGAGGAAGGCTTAAACTTTGTGAAATATCAGAATCATCTTTATTGGCCAGGGAAGGAATTTGACTTGGTAGACTGTGCTCTCTTTATAAGTGCTGCTGTGTATTTTATTGTGCACATGTGCTTTTTTCACGTGAGTATAAGCCCTCAGGCGTCGCTGAAAAACCTAATGTGCCAAACCAACTTTTCCTACCTATTGGGACCTGCTTTTGTGTATTTGGGAGCCGCACAAGGCCTGAAATGGCATGGCAGAGATATTTAGAAAAGCATCTTGATTTCCTTCATTCACTCCGTTTGGAATTTGCCCCATTTGTGATGTTTTTCCATATATCTCCATATATGGTAGAAATTTACCCGAAGATCTTTGCGCGAGTCCGCCATTGTAGTCAATAAGTTCCCTATTTTCCTCTATCTTCTTGTTGTGGGGCAGACTGGCTCGTACATGCACATGCATGCTGAAATACTCCCCTGTTGCCATTTCTAATACAAAGTAGCATTTAGCTTGAACTTATATCTGTCAGAAGTGCTGAAAACTGACGGGGAGAAGACGCAGTCGAAGTGGAGGCACGTAAATAAGACCGCCTACAGAACGGCTATTAAGCGGATTGAAGATGATCTGTAAAAAATAATCTATGCAACATTTTGACCAAAGAACCACCATTACATGTTTTTTAAAAAAAAATCATAATATGACCCCTTTAACGTGAGATTTTACGCATGGTTGAAAGAGTGCGTAATCTTTAATATATAGATTTTTTTTATGAATACTGACGTTTGCGGGGAAATTTGCGTACGCATATTTCTACCTCCGGGTATAGACTAACACACACTTTTTTTCTTCTTTTTTTTTTTTATTCCTTTCATGAAAATGCATATATATAAGCCATATACAGTTGACACTTTCATTGTTTTTTTGTTTCTTATACATTTCCATGATCCGAAAGGAGCAGATGGAAGAATAGTATTCTTATATTTATCTGCCCCCTTTTTAACACAATTATTTTAGATGACGTTATCACTGTTCCCTCCACCAACACCCCAACTCCAACATACTTTTAATTTTTCGTTTAAGCATTTTCAAAATGACACGTCCAATCAAAATCAAAAATCAGTTTGATATCATTCCAGTTGTCTCTTTTTGTAACTCTTTTTAAATTCACTGGAGAGGATTACTTCAGCGTCGCATAACTATTTCATGTACAGTCAAAATTCGATATAACACGGTCCGATATAACGCGAGCGTGCCATGGACATAAATAAATAAATGATAAATGGGTTATACTTGTATAGCGCTTTTCTACCTTCAAGGTACTCAAAGCGCTTTGACAGTATTTCCACATTCACCCATTCACACACACATTCACACACTGATTGAGGGAGCTGCCATGCAAGGCGCTAACCAGCAGCCATCAGGAGCAAGGGTGAAGTGTCTTGCCCAAGGACACAACGGACGTGACTAGGATGGTAGAAGGTGGGGATTGAACCCCAGTAACCAGCAACCCTCCGATTGCTGGCACGGCCACTCTACCAACTTCGCCACGCCTCAATTTTCGCTTAATTTTTTCAAGGTCAAGGTTTCTTTAATAGTACCTGGAGGTAAAATAGTTGTGCAGACATTTGTAATTCAGCGTCAAGACAGACTGAAGCAAGCAAACACAAATCATATAAAACATAGAAACGAACACCAGTATACATCAGGGGTCACCAACCTTTTTGAAACCAAGAGCTACTTCTTGGGTACTGATTAATGCGAAGGGCTACCAGTTTGATACGCACTTAAATAAATTGCCAGAAATAGCCAATTTGCTCAATTTACCTTTAACTCTATGTTATTATTATTAATAATTAATTATATTTACACTTAAATGAACGGTTTAAAAGAGGAGAAAACATGAAAAAAATGGCAATTAAATTTTGTAACATAGTTTATCTTCAATTTCGACTCTTTAAAATTCAACCGGAAAAAAGAAGAGAAAAACTAGCTAATTTGAATCTTTTTGAAATTTTTTTTAAAAGAATTTATGGAACATCATTAGTAATTTTTCCTGATTAAGACTAATTTTAGAATTTTGATGACATGTTTTAAATAGGTTCAAATCCAATCTGCACTTTGTTAGAATATATAACAAATTGGACCAAGCTATATTTCTAACAAAGACAAATCATTATTTCTTCTAGATTTTCCAGAACAAAAATTTTAAAAGAAATTCAAAAGACTTTGAAATAATATTTAAATTTGATTCTAAAGATGTTCTAGATTAGCCAGAATAATTTTTTTGAATTTTAATCATAATAAGTTTGAAGAAATATTTCACAAATATTCTTCGTCGAAAAAACAGAAGCTAAAATGAAGAATTAACTTAACATTTATTTATTATTCTTTACAATTAAAAAAATAAATTTACTTGAACATTGATTTAAATTGTCAGGAAAGAAGAGGAAAGAGTTTAAAATGTAAAAAGGTATATGTGTTTAAAAATCCTAAAATCATTTTTAAGGTTGTATTTTTTCTCTAAAATTGTCTTTCTGAAAGTTATAAGAAGCAAAGTAAAAAAAATTATGAATTTATTTAAACAAGTGAAGACCAAGTCTTTAATAATAATAATAATAATAATAATACCTGGGATTTATATAGCGCTTTTCTAAGTACCCAAAGTCGCTTTACATGTTAAAAACCCATCATTAATCTTTAAAATATTTTCTTGGATTTTCAAATTCTATTTGAGTTTTGTCTCTCTTAGAATTAAAAATGTCGGGCAAAGCGAGACCAGCTTGCTAGTAAATAAATAACATTTAAAAAATAGAGGCAGCTCACTGGTAAGTGCTGCTATTTGAGCTATTTTTAGAACAGGCCAGCGGGCTACTCATCTGGTCCTTACGGGCTACCTGGTGCCCGCGGGCACCGCGTTGGTGACCCCTGCTGTAGAACAATAAAATAAAATATAATACCTAATAAACCAAATACAATCATTGTGATTAAAGTGCTATGGCATAGTACATTTAAAAAAACAACAACAACAAAATGTATACAAATAAGAAATACAAATTAAAAATGTTTTTGGTTTTATTTTCCCAAAATGATCGCGTGGTTTACAATCCTACACAATAAATCTTTATGAAAGTCTCTAATGTCCCAAACGTTTGTGCTGCAAACGTTTCCGTTTGTGCCGTTACGGTTTTTAACCTCGTCCAAATCCACAAAGCAGCACAAACGTAGCACAAACAAATTGCACAAGTTTGGGGAGATTGTGACATAATGGTTACTTCACACGGGGTGAATCACAAAACATTTTAATAGTGAGACCAAAAATGGGACACGTTTGGGGAGATTTTGGTCAAGTTATGATTAATAACACATTAATTACACATTAATAACATAAAACATTAAGTTAAAAATTATGATAATTAGACCAAAAAAATTTGCTCCACAAATGAATTGGACAAGTTTGGGGAAATTTTAACATAGTTAAAATCTAGGTCTAGTTATGATTAAAAACACCTTTAATTACACCTTAGTCACATAAAACCATAAAACATTAATAACATGGTAATTACACATTAATAACATAAAACGTGAATAACTTCAAAACTATCATAGTTACACCAAAAATGTTTGTAGCACAAACACATAAGACAATTTTGGGGAGATTTTGGTCAAGTTATGATTAATAACACTCTAATTACACATTAATAACATAAAACATTAAGTTAATAATTATGAAGAAGATGGATGGATGGATGGATTATGATAGTTTGACCAAAAAATTTTGTGATAACATAAAACGTTAATAACTTAAAAACTATCATAGTTACACCAACAATGTTTGTAGCTCAAGCAAATAAGACAAGTTTGGGCAGATTTTGGTCAAGTTATGATTAATAACACGGTAATTACACATTAATAACATAACATAAAATAACATAAAACATTAATAGTTTAAAAACGAGCATAGTTGCACCAATAATGTTTGTAGCACAAACAAATAAGACGTTTGGGGAGATTTTGGTCAAGTTATGATTAATAACACGGTAATTACACATTAATAACATAAAACATTAAGTTAATAACTAGGATAGTTAAACCAAAAAATTTTGTGATAACATAAAACTTTAATGAATTAAAAACGATCATAGTTACACCAAAAAAATTTTGTAGAACAAACAAATAAGACAAGTTTGGGGAGATTTTGGCCAAGTTATGATTAATAACACGGTAATTACACATTAATAACATAAAACTTTTTAATAACGTAAAAACTATCATAGTTACAACAAAAATGTTTGTAGAACAAACAATTAAGACAAGTTTGGGGAGATTTTGGTCAAAGTTATGGTTGATAACACGGTAATTACACATTAATAACATAAAACTTTAATAACTTAAAAACTATCATAGTTACACAAAAAAATGTTTGTGGCACAAACAAATAAGACATTTTTGGGGAGATTTTGGTCAAGTTATGATTAATAACACGGTAATTACACATTAATAACATAAAACATTAAGTTAATAACTAGGATAGTTAAACCAAAAAATTTTGTGATAACATAAAACTTTAATGACTTAAAAAAAAACCAAAACATTTTGTAGAACAAACAAATAAGACAAGTTTGGGGAGATTTTGGCCAAGTTCTGATTAATAACACGGTAATTACACATTAATAACATAAAACTTTTTAATAACGTTAAAACTATCATAGTTACACCAAAAATGTTTGTAGAACAAACAATTAAGACAAGTTTGGGGAGATTTTGGTCAAAGTTATGGTTGATAACACGGTAATTACACATTAATAACATAAAACTTTAATAACTTAAAAACTATCATAGTTACACAAAAAATGTTTGTGGCACAAACAAATAAGACATTTTTGGGGAGATTTTGGTCAAGTTATGATTAATAACACGGTAATTACACATTAATAACATAAAACGTTAATTTAAAAACTATCATAGTTACACCAAAAATGTTTGTAGCACCAACAAATAAGGCACGTTTGGGGAGATTTTGGTCAAGTTATGATTAATAACACAGTAATTACACATTAATAACATAAAACATTAAGTCAATAACTATGATAGACCAAAAATTTTGTTATAACATAAAACTTTATTAACTTAAAAACTATCATACTTACACTAAAAATGTTTGGAGCACAAACAAATACCGTAAGACAATTTTGGGGAGATTTTGGTCAAATTATGATTAATAACACGGTAATTACACATTAATAACAAAACTTTAATAACTTAAAAACTATCATAGTTACACCAAAAATGTTTGTAGCACAAACAAATAAGACAAGTTTGGGGAGATTTTGGTCAAAGTTATGGTTAATAACACGGTAATTACACATTAATAACATTAAAAACTATCATAGTTACACCAACAATGTTTGTAGCACAAGCAAATAAGAGAAGTTTGGGGAGATTTTGGTCAAGTTATGATTAATAACACGGTAATTACACATTAATAACATAAAACTTTAATAACTTAAAAACTATCATAGTTACACAAAAAATGTTGTTATGATTAATAACACGGTAATTACACATTAATAACATAAAACGTTAACTTAAAAACTATCATAGTTACACCAAAAATGTTTGTAGCACCAACAAATAAGACAAGTTTGGGGAGATTTTGGTCAAGTTATGATTAATAACACGGTAATTACACATTAATAACATAAAACATTAAGTTAATAACTATGATAGACCAAAAAATTTGTGATAACATAAAACTTTATTAACTTAAAAACTATCATACTTACACCAAAAATGTTTGGAGCACAAACAAGACAATTCTGGGGAGATTTTGGTCAAATTATGATTAATAACACGGTAATTACACATTAATAACAAAACTTTAATAACTTAAAAACTATCATAGTTACACCAAAAATGTTTGTAGCACAAATAAATAAGACACGTTTGGGGAGATTTTGGTCAAAGTTATGGTTAATAACACTGTAATTACACATTAATAACATTAAAAACTATCATAGTTACACCAAAAATGTTTGTAGCACAAACAAATAAGAGAAGTTTGGGGAGATTTTGGTCAAGTTATGATTAATAACACGGTAATTACACATTAATAACAAAAAACTTTAATAACTTAAAAACTATAATAGTTACACACAAAAACTTTGTAGCACAAACAAATAAGACATTTTTGGGGAGATTTTGGTCAAGTTATGATTAATAACACTGTAATTACACATTAATAACATAAAACAATAAGTTAAAGCCTATGATAGTTACACCAAAAAATGTGCAGCACAAATGAATGGGACAAGTTTGTGGGGAGTTTGGTCAAGTTATGATTAATAACACATTAACTACACATTAATAACATAAAACATTAAGTTAATAACTATGATAGATAGACCAAAAATTTTGTGATAACATAAAACTTTATTAACTTAAAAACTATCATAGTTACACCAAAAATGTTTGGAGCACAAACAAATAAGACAAGTTTGGGGAGATTTTGGTCAAAGTTATGATTAATAACACGGTAATTACACATTAATAAGAAAAAACGTTAATAACTTAAAAACGATCATAGTTACACCAAAAATGTTTGTAGCACAAGCAAATAAGACATGTTTGGGGAGATTTTGGTCAAGTTATGATTATTAACACGGTAATTACACATTAATAACATAAAACATTAAGTTAATAACTATGATAGACCAAAAATTTGGTGATAACATAAAACTTTATTAACTTAAAAACTATCATACTTACACCAAAAATGTTTGGAGCACAAACAAATGAGACAATTTTGGGGAGATTTTGGTCAAATTATGATTAATAACACGGTAATTACACATTAATAACAAAACTTTAATAACTTAAAAACTATCATAGTTACACCAAAAATGTTTGTAGCACAAACAAATAAGACAAGTTTGGGGAGATTTTGGTCAAAGTTATGGTTAATAACACGGTAATTACACATTAATAACATTAAAAACTATCATAGTTACACCAACAATGTTTGTAGCACAAGCAAATAAGACAAGTTTGGGGAGATTTTGGTCAAGTTATGATTAATAACACGGTAATTATACATTAATAACATTAAAAACTATCATAGTTACACCAAAAATGTTTGTAGCACAAACAAATAAGACAAGTTTGGGGAGATTTTGGTCAAGTTATGATTAATAACACGGTAATTACACATTAATAACAAAAAACGTTAATAACTTAAAAACGATCATAGTTACACCAAAAATGTTTGTAGCTCAAGCAAATAAGACAAGTTTGGGGAGATTTTGGTCAAGTTATGATTAATTACACGGTAATTACACATTAATAACATAACATAACATAAAATAACATAAAACATTAATAATTTAAAAACGATCATTGTTACACCAAAAATGTTTGTAGCACAAACACATTTTGAACTATTATTTTGTTTGTTTTATGCTCTTTTGTCAAAGAAAACTTTGGTGTTTTTATATGGCTACCACACAATATATGCAATATTTTTTCCACATAAAACATTTTAAAGTGACATTTTTTATAGATTTTTTGTCTTTTTTTTTTTTTTTTTTCGAGCAATGGCAAAAAAAAATTAAATAAACAAAAACAAAAGTTATGGTCAAGTTATGATTATTAACATGGTAATTACACATTAATAACATGGTAATTACACATTAATAACATAACATAACATAAAATAACATAAAACAAATAATTTAAAAACTATCATAGTTACACCAAAAATGTTTGTAGCACAAGCAAATAAGACAAGTTTGGGGAGATTTTGGTCAAGTTATGATTAATAACACGGTAATTACCCATTAATAACATAAAACGTTAAGTTAAAAACTATGATAGTTACACCAAGAAAATACACAGGTATTTTACCGACCCCAATTATCGAACTTTAGTGTAGTCACATTGTTGGATGCTATAATGTAGTGTTTTTGCACATTTTTGCAGCCAAGGCACATTTTTGTTCATTGAAAAAATGCGCAGGCACACCACCAGAAGAAAACATAAACAATGTAAACTGGGTAGTTGATCTTGACAGTAAAAAGTTATTGTTGCAATTGTTGGATATGAATTCAAACCATAACCAAGCATGCATCACTATAGCTCTTGTCTCAAAGTAGGTGTCACCACCTGTCATATCATGCCGTGACTTATTTAGAGTTTTTTTGGTGTTTTCCTGTGTGTAGTGTCCTGCGCTCCTATTTTGGTGGCTTTTTCCTGTTTTTTTGGTATTTTCCTGTAGCAGTTTCATGTCTCCCTTCTGAACGCTATTCCCCGCACCTGCTTTGTTTTAGCAATTAAGACTATTTCAGTTGTTGCTATCCTTCTTTGTGGGGACATTGTTGATTTGTCATGTCATGCACGGATGTACTTTGTGGACGCCGTCTGCTGCTCCACACGCTGTAAGTCTTTGCTGTCGTCCAGCATTCTGTTTTTGTTTACTTTGTAGCCGGTTCAGTTTTAGTTTCGTTTTCCATAGCCATCCCTAAGCTTCAATGCCATTTTTAGGGGCACTCGCCTTTTGTTTATTTTTGGTTTAAGCATTAGATACGAGGTTTACAAAGCTGCTGCCACCTACTGATATGGAAGAGTATTACACTGTTACTCTGCCAAGGTCTAGACAGCACCGACACTCAACAATGACACTTTATTTGCAGATTACAATCACTGGTTTTGCATAAAATATTTTTAACCCAAATAGGTTGAAATTACATAATCTCCCACGACACACCAGACTGAAAAAAGGGACAGAATGCTTTACTTGTAAAAAAAAAAAAATCATTAATTTTGCATCATGCTCCGTGTCGCAGTCTATTTGCATGTTGCAAATAATTAGTTTGGGCTGATAACATGATAGCTGTAAGTGATGAATAACGCGTTATTACCACCCAGTCATAAAGCGTGACTGACAGCCGAGATGTCTGGGAGTGTGTGCGTGCGTGTGTGTGTGTGTGTGTGTGTGTGTTTCTTTAAGCACCATCATACACACTCCGTAATTAATACTTGTGAGTAGCAGCCAGCAAACAGGTGAGCACACATTACACAGAGGAAACATGCCGTGTGTGTGTGTGTGTGTGTGTGTGTGTGTGTGTGTGTGTGTGTGTTGTGTGTGTGTGTGTGTGTGTGTGTGTGTGTGTGTGTGTGTGTGTGTGTGTGTGTGTGTGTGTGTGTGTGTGTGTGTGTGTGTGTGTGTGTGTGTGTGTGTGTGTTCTGGCAATGCTTACTTAATGGGGACATCGCTCTGTTTACACAGTCACATTTAGGGGACCTCTGACGGTATGGGGACAAAAAAACAGGTCCCCTAAAGCAGTGTTTTTCAACCACTGTGCCGCGGCGTGCCGTGAGATACAGTCTGGTGTGCCGTGGGAGATTATCTAATTTCACCTATTTGGGTTAAAAATATTTTTTGCAAAACCAGTAATTATAGTCTGCAAATGATGTGTTGTTGTTGAGTGTCGGTGCTGTCTAGAGCTTGGCAGAGTAACCGTGTAATACTCTTCCATATCAGTAGGTGGCAGCCGGTAGATAATTGCTTTGTAGATGTCGGGAACAGCGGGAGGCAGGGTGCAGGTAAAAAGGTGTCTAATGCTTAAACCAAAAATAAACAAAAGGTGAGTGCCCCTAAGAAAAGGCATTGAAGCTTAGGGAAGGCTATGCAGAACGAAACTAAAACCGAAACTGGCTACTAAGTAAACAAAAACAGAATGCTGGACGGCAGCAAAGATGTAGGATAGGATAGGACTTTATTGTCATTGCACAAGTTTTCAGCACAAACCCGTTCAAGATTAGACAAACAAACAGTGTACAGGGTTACAGAACAGGAACGCTGATGGGTCGCCAAAGGTGCCCCGTAAAAGATGAGAAAAAGGTAAAACGCTGGGGAAGAACATGAGTAAAAAAATACAATCTAGACTGGGCTCCTAAGGGGGCCTAGTCTGTAGTGGGAAAAAAAACCTCCATGCCATGCACACATAAACATGTTACATATAATCACGACAACTCGCAACAGAGGGGCGGGGAGTTGGGGCCCTGGAGGTCGACTGCTGCTATGAAGCGCTGCCGGCCGTCCATCACCCCGAGGGGAATCAAGCGGTGGTGAAGGCGTGATGTGGGGTACATCCGAACATGACATGACAATCAACAATGTCCCCACAAAGAAGGATAAAAAACAACTGAAATATTCTTGATTGCTAAAACAAAAGTAGATGCTTGAAATAAACATGAAACTGCGAGAGGAAATTACCAAAAAAAGAGAAAAAGCCACCAAAATAGGAGCACAAGACAAGAACTAAAAGACTACACACAAAAAAACAGCAACAAACTCCAAATAAGTCAGGGCGTGATGTGACAGGTGGTGACAGTACACCTACTTTGAGACAAGAGCTATAGTGATGCATGCTTGGTTATGCTTTAAAATCATATCCAACAATTGCGACAACGACTTTTTACTGTCAACTGAGTTTCGTTTTTTAATGATTTCTGCTGGTGGTGTGCCTCTGGATTTTTTCAATGAGTGCCTTGGCTTAGAAAAGGTTGAAAAACAGGTCCCCTAAAGCAGGGGTGTCCAAAGTGCAGCCCGGGGGCCATTTGCGGCCCGCAGGTCATTTTTTTAACGGCCCCACGGCACATTCTAAACATACGATTAAAGAACATTTTAAAACATAAAAAGTGGTATAAAAAGAGCAAACAGGTGAAATGTAACAAGAAAATGGTGCAATGTTTACTCTAATAACACAAAGCTGCCAAAAAATAATAATGAATCAAAATCAATGTCATTATGAATTATTGACCTATCCAAGGCTCCAATTACGTCACATTAAATACTCCACTTTGAGATATTCTTTAGGGAAAATGTTACATATTTTGTGTTTGCCATATAAAAAACTGAGATGTTTTTTTTTAAAGAAGGGCCTAAAACGAACAAACAAAAAACAAACAATAAAACTTATAATTGACGGATGGATCTGAAGTTGATCTGGAGATTATTGTGTTAAAAGTAAACAGTAAAAAAATGTATAATTTATTTTTTAACATTTTAATGAGTAGGACCCTTTTTGGATCACCAATAATTTTAGTGGGATTTTTTTTTTGTGTGTGTCATTGCTCAAAAAATAATGAATCAATGTTATGAAATATTGAAATTTTTAAGGCTCCAATTATATCATCTCAAATATTCCACTTAAAAATGTTATTGGGGGAAAATATTGCATATTTTGTGTTTTTTCCATAAAAAACAATGTTTTCTTTGACAAAAAGAGCATACAACTTAAGTCTTTAAAAACGTTATACTGACAAATAGAACTTATGTTGATCTAGAGATTTAAACCTGGAATAATAAAAAAGATAATACTAAATAATGACACATTTTTTTATATTTTTTTGACCAAAACCCTTTGGGGTCCCCGGGATCAAGCCTGTGTGGAGGCCTAAATGTATATTTTGTATACATATATTGGTTTTTAAAATAAAAAATATCAAAATGGCCCCCGCTTGCTTAGATTTTGCAGTGTGCGGCCCTCAGTGGAAAAAGTTTGGACACCCCTGCCCTAAAGGGAAACCTTTTTAAACGATAGTCAAATCCATTCTGAAGATGCCTAAGTGAAAAGTGAAACATTTGTTAATCTGGCATTAACAGTACTGTGATTCTGTATGGTAATCATCCTTAGTTAAAAATTAATATATTTTTCCAAAAACAAAATCTGGTTTAGTGTTCCTTAGGATGACATTTTCATACAGCATGATTATAAAATATTATTACCTTTAAAGTATGATTCACATTCAGAATGTTCCATCCTTCTATGTATGGTAGTTGGAGTTGCAGACAACTTCATTACTGCTAAATAGCAGTTTTCAGTCATGTCACAGAAGATGCAGGATTTGCTCTAACATTTAAGTGGTGAAACTTCCTATAAGACAGAGGTGTCCAAAGTGCGGCCCGGGGGCCACTTGCGGCCCGCAGCTAATCGTTTACCGGCCCCCCACACATTCTGCAAAAAATTGCAAAATTGATAGTATTGCAAAAATAAAAAATAAACATTTTAAAAAAGTGGAATGAGGTGAAATCTAACGAGAAAACGTTGCAATGTTGACACAAAACTGTCATGCAGGCTGTTTTTTTTTCTTTTGTTTTTGTTTATTTAATTTTTTTTTGCCATTGCTCGAAAAAAAAAAAAAAAAGACAAAAAATCTATAAAAAATGTCACTTTAAAATGTTTTATGTGGAAAAAATATTGCATATATTGTGTGGTAGCCATATAAAAACACCAAAGTTTTCTTTGACAAAAGAGCATAAAACAAACAAAATAATAGTTCAAACGTAAAATGGACAGATATATCTGAAGTTGATCTCGTAATTTAAGTGTGAAAAGTAAAAAAACAACTAATAAAAATGTATCACTTTATGAGTGGGAGACCTTTTGGATCCCAAATATATTTAGTGGGATTTTATTTAATTTTTCACTGTGATTACTCAAAAATATTAAAGAATTCAAATCAATGGTGTCCTGCATTATTGATCTTTTAGGGCTCTAATTACTAAATACTGCATATTTCAGTTTTACTATAAAAAACAAAGTTGTCTTTGACAGAAAAGGCATAAAAACTGTTTTTTTTTTAACTTGATATCAACCTGAAGTTGATATAGAGATATACTGTAAAAAATAATAATAATAATTTGACTTATTTTTAACATTTTAATGACTGAGACCCTTGACCCTTGACTGGTCCCCGGGAGCCCTAAAGGTTAAAAAAAACCAAAACTATATATTTTGTTATGGTTTGAAAATGGAAAATATCAAAATGGCCCCCGTATGCTTAAATTTTTCTATGTGTGGCCCTCAGGGGACAAAGTTTGGACACCCCTGCTATAAGAGGACAGCTGTAGTGCTGTATTCTGAGGATCATGTCATATTTAATTAGAACTTTTTTTTTTTTTTTTTAAATGGTCCTCAGTAGTCATGTACAAATTTGTGTGAATTATGCAAACTTATTTAAATTTGGTCCCCATGAACCAGGGTTTCCCACACATTCATTTATTTGTGGCGGCCCGCCACGAAAAAATTACGTCCGCCACAAATAAAATAAAAATAAAATAAAAAATTAATTATTTTTTTAAAATTTATTTATTTATTTTTGTCCTCTCCAGCTTCTCAGGCAAATCATATAGTTGATGTAGATGCCCATATCGGCTGTTCAGATTTACTTTACAAAAGAGAAGTGTAGGATACTTCTCTTGTTGCCTTATTTGTATTTGACTTTATTAGATGTATTTATATTAGAAACACAACATGTGTATATAACAAAGGGTGCAAAGTCTGCAGGCAGTAGGAAACACATGGTTAAGTGTAGGGAGTAAAACTGATGGCAGTCTAAAGTTCAAAATTTTTGGAGCTCTTTGTTCAGTGGATCAGATGTTTGATGAAGCTCTGTGTCTATCTACCACCACTACTGTTTTCTGTTTATTTGTTACTGACTGTGGCAGGACACCTCTGCCTCTGTTTCACTTTATGTTGCTGGTAAATAATATGGTTGTAGTAGTAGGCTAAAGTTAAATTATTTAGTATGCACTAATTAAAGGGGCAAAACTTTGAGACATTTTAGCTTTTATATTTTATAGGATATATTTTTTGTAAGAACCACAATTAATAAATATATTTCAGTGAATAACTTATTGTTCAAATCTGTATATAAATATGTACATAAAGTGTTGTAATTATATTGTAAAATGGATGTATGGATGGATGGATGGACGTTTAAAACAAAACTGTTATTATTAATTAGTAAGTATACATTTTTTGAGCCTTTTTAGAGAAAATCAAATCATTGTAGTAAATTATGCAAATTACTCGATGATGTCATGGTGACCACGCCCATAGTCACGCCCCCACCGCCACAGGTATCTTGGCAGTTTATGGGAAACACTGATGAACCATATTTACTTTTTCCCCAGTAAGTATGATCAGCACATTACTTCATCAATCCAGAGATTTAAAGACGTGTATGAGCTAACTGGGCAGTGGCCATTTTACCAAATTTTTTTTATGCCTCCACAACCTTTAGAAAGGGTGGTCCCCACAAGTGATGATCAAAAACTTGGTCCCCATTCCAAATGATAACCAGTATGTGTGTGTGAGTGTGTGTGAGTGTGTGTGTGTGTGTGTGTGTGTGTGTGTGTGTGTGTGTGTGTGTGTGTGTGTGTGTGTGTGTGTGTGTGTGTGTGTGTGTGTGTGTGTGTGTGTGTGTGTGTGTGTGTAGGTCTACACGCGCACCGTAGGCGCGCTTTGAAATGAAATCAACCATTTGGAGAATGTACTGGCAGGAGAGCTCACTCAAAAATGTGATGATTTACTAGGGAAGACATTCGGTTGTTTTTACAATAGGAGGTGTAAATGTGGGGTGGACCGGGTCTAGTGCAGGTAAAACAGCTGTGCTGGGGAAGAATTTGGACCTGTAGGGCCCTGTTTCAGTCATGCAAGAGCAAGGACTGCGCAGGAATCTTCAAGTCCTGTAGGTTTTCCTGCAAGGGTGCTGCAGAGTCGAGGAGCTGATACAGGATAAAAGTTGTGTGCAACGATATCAAACGTGTGTACCGTATTTTCCCGACTATAAGGCGCACTTAAAATCCTTTTTTTGTCTCAAAACTCGACAGTGCGCCTTATAACCCGGTGCGCCTAATGTACGGAATAGTTCTGGTTTTGCTTACTGACCTCGAAGCAATTTTATTTGGTACATGGTGAAATGATAAGTGTGACCAGTAGATGGCAGTCAAACATAAGAGATACGTGTAGACTGCAATAGGATGGCAATATGACTCAAGTAAACAACACCAACATTTTATATGTTCCATTGAAAATATAGAACATTACACACGGCGCTCAAAAATCTACCAAAAATGTTTTAGTACGACTTTGGTAAGCTATGAAGCCGCACCGCTTGATGGATTGTCGGCGCATTAAACATACGAGTATTATTATGTTGTGTGTATAAGGTAAGACATATTATCTGGCGTTGTTTCACAATATTATGTAAAAGCAACTTTTCTTACCTTCTGGTACCTGCTGATCTGTATTTGGGATCTGCATAAATCCTGAAAAATTGCGGGCGTCCGCCTTTGTAGTCCGTGCAAACCCCGTAGTCTTCTTAGGGTAATTTGGATTTGCTTTTTCAATGTGTATTTTACTTCTGTTTTAATTGTTATTTTTTAGTCTGTCCTTTGCCTCTATTTCTTTGTGGTGTACAGCCCTTTTTTCTTCAACTGTGGTTGTTTTTGAAGGGCTTTATAAATAAAGTTGGTATGGTATGGTATGGTAGTCGATAAGCTTCTTCTTTTTCTCTATCTTCTTGTTATGGGACATTCATCCTCCGCTGTTGCCATTTCTAATATAAAGTAGTGTAAAGTTCTTACTTATATCTGTCAGTAAACTTGCCATGAAAGCGCTAAAACATACCGTGTAGTGAGTTTACATAATTCACCCAAGGAACTTTAGTTATTAGAGAGTTCCGTTCGGACGGTTTTTCACGGGACACATTTCTTGTTGTTGTTTCCGGATGACGAAGTTGAGATTTAAAAACGTCTAGTTCCGTGACGGCTCGCAACTCAGGAGGGAGTGAGTTCCATAACTTGGGTGCGGATGCGGCAAAAGAACGATCACCCCATTTTTTTAACTCTAGTCCTTGGTACTTCCGAAGATGCGTGCAAAGATGAGCGCAGATTCCAGGGTGGGAGACGAACGGTTCAAAATATCAGCCAAGAATGCCGGGGGGCCACAACAGTGATGGCCTTAAAAAGATATATAATGATTTTGAAATGTATTCTAAAACATACTGGGAGCCAATGGAGAGCAAAGAGAATCGGGGTAATACGGGCAGGTTTTGGAGCGGTACTAAGGAGGCGAGCAGCTGCATTTTGTGCTAACTGGACTTGTGTTGGAGTGACTAGTTTAGTCCACTATGCAGTGGTGCCAAACCTTTTTTTGCACCACGAACCGGTTTAATGTAGGCATTATATTCAATGCAACTCACTATAACGCTGAATTAGTGGGAGCCCTGGGCTTGTTTCTTTGCAATGAAATGCTGATGGAAATCCGCCTTTGGCTACAATCTGTCACATTTATATTTGATATGTTCATTAATGTGCATTGTATTACGTCACAAAGTTATAACAAATGGCAACTTCCTATGAGGAGTTTTATTGTACATCATTGGTGACCGATTGGTACCGGACCACGCAAGAAATTAAAAAAAAAAAATTTTTTTTTTTTTTTTTTTAATTTAACATAAAAAACACAATATATACATTATATATCAATATAGATCAATACAGTCTGCAAGGATACAATCCGTA
>NC_084731.1:19400562-19463062 GCF_033978785.1 Entelurus aequoreus | reverse complement strand
TTAACAGACGGAAAACTGCCCAGTCGATTATTTAAATGTTCTCCCCTTTGTATCTCTCTGCCAATACACCATGCCCTTAAAATACGGTACTGATTGTGTAAGTTCCACGACAAGAAGACAGATGTTGCAACCCAGCAGGAGAAGAAATAGCAGCCAAGTGACCAAGTCACACTGTCCCATCGAGTCCGCTACACAGAAGTGGCATGGAGGAAAACTGAAACTCAGACAACATGAGCAGCTTGTGGAACAGAAGAATTCCGTGTAGGTTGTTTGGACCAATGGATGAAGTCGACCAAAAGTAGAGTAGTAGTTAAGACTGGACTAATCCTGCATTAACCGAAGGTAAAAGGTTCAATTAATCGTGATTTGGATTTTGGCCAGTCTTACTGTTCGGTTTTTCCTCGAACCAATATGTGATTGTGAAGTTAAACCATCATGCCTGACGAGAGATGAGACGCTAAGCAGATCAGAAGTAGACAAGGTTTTTATGGTCAGTCCATATGATAAACACTCCAGCAAATGTCTGCAGGGCCAACTAATTTTGTTCAGGTGGGCTAAAGCAACACTGGACAAAAAGGCACAGTACTAGTTTATATTAAGGAGAATATTTTTAGGGAATTCAATCGATCGTAAAAAGACTGTTCAGTTGAGTTCTTAGAAGTCGTACAAGACGTTTCGCCTATCGTCCAAACAGGCTTCAATAGTTCATGCTCATATTCAGGGTTTCTGCAGGTATCAGCAAATCTGATTTAATGCCTTTTTAATGCAACCCAAAACAAATCTGTCTGACTGCAGATCGTTATTATACAAAACCCAAAACCAGTGAAGTGGCTTACATGCAGTGATTTCTCCAGATTCTCTGAAACTTTTGATGATATTACGGACCGTAGATGGTGAAATCCCTAAATTCCTTGTTGAGAAATGTTGTTCTTAAACTGTTTGACAATTTTCTCAGGCATTTTTCACAAAGTGGTGACCCTCGGCCCCATCCTTGTTTGTGAATGACTGAGCATTTCATGGAAGCAACTTTTATACCCAATCATGGCACCCACCCGTTCCCAATTAGCCTGTTCACCTTTGGGATGTTCCAAATAAGTGTTTGATGAGCATTCCTCAACGTTCTCAGTCTTTTTTTGCCACTTGTGCCAGCTTTTTTGAAACATGTTGCAGGCATCAAATTCCAAATGAGGTAATATTTGCAGTTGCAGTCTATTCAATTGAATATAAGTTGTAAAGGATTTGCAAGTCATTGTATTCTGTTTTTATTTTACCATTTACACAACGTGCCAACTTCACTGGTTTTGGGTTTTGTATATCAGCTATGCAGAAATTAACCATTCTTGGTCCATTTTGACCAAAAAATTTAATTTAAAAAAAAGAGCATGAATAGATATAATCAGGGGCGCCGCTAGGGATTTTGGGCCCCATGAAAAGAATCTTTACAGGGCCCCCTGTATTATAATTTCATCATCATTAGGGGCCTCTCTGGGCCCCCCTCCATCATGGGCCCCTAGAATCCGTCTCCTTTACCCCCCCTTTTCAGCACCCCTGGATATAATACATGCAGAATTTGGCTTGAGGTGGCGGACCGTGCAACACACACACTCTCAAACAACAAAGTATGTGTGCTACATGAGCACTACAATAATCTTGCCTTGGTGCGTAAGTGCGCATAATATTAATAATAATAATAATAATAATAATAATAATAATAATAATAATAATAATAATAATTAGGTATGTCCGATAATGGCTTTTTTGCCGATATCCAATATTCCGATATTGTCCAACTCTTAATTACCGATACCGATATCAACCGATACCGATACATACAGTCGTGGAATTAACACATTATTATGCCTAATTTGGACAACCAGGTATGGTGAAGATAAGTTACTTTTTAAAAAAATTAATAAAACAATATAAATAAATTAAAAACATTTTCTTGAATAAAAAAGAAAGTAAAACAATATAAAAACAGTTACATAGAAACATGTAATTAATGAAAATGAGTCAAATTAACTGTTAAAAGTTAATACTATTAGTGGACCAGCAGCACGCACAATCATGTGTGCTTACGGACTGTATCCCTTGCAGACTGTATTGATATATATTGATATATAATGTAGGAACCAGAATATCAATAACAGAAAGAAACAACCCTTTTGTGTGAATGAGTGTAAATGGGGGAGGGAGGTTTTTTGGGTTAGTGCACTAATTGTAAGTGTATCTTGTGTTTTTTATGTTGATTTAATAAAAAAATTAAAAAAAAAAAAAAAAAAAAAAACGATACCGATAATAAAAAAAATTATACCGATCATTTCCGATATTACATTTTTTAAAGCATTTATCGGACATCTCTAAAAAAAAAAAGAGCATGAATAGATATAATAAATGCAGAATTTGGCTTGAGCTGGCGGACCGTGCAACACACACACTCTCAAACAACAAAGTATATGTGCTTTATGAGCACTACATTAATCTTGCCTTGGTATGTAAGTACGCATAGTAATAATGATAACAATAATAATAATAATAATAATAATAATAATAATAATAATAATATATTTTATTTGTAAAAAGCACTTTCCATTGAGCAAACAACCTCAAAGTGCTACAGCGTATTAAAAAAATACATTAAAAAAATGATAAAAATAGAAAAATAAAAACTACAACTAGCACGCATAGATCTAAAAAAAAAAAGGTTTTTTTAAAAAGAAGGGTTTTTAAGCCTTTTTTAAAAGCATCCACAGTCTGTGGTACCCTCAGGTGGTCAGGGAGAGCGTTCCACAGACTGGGAGCGGCGGAGCAGAAAGCCCGGTCTCCCATTGTTCGTAGCTTTGTCCTCGGAGGTTGGAGGAGGTTAGTTTGGGGGTGAGCAGTTCTTCGAGGTAGAGGGGGGCATTTCCATGCATAGATCTAAAAAAATGGTGTGATGTGGTCGTATTTCCGCACTCTTATCAGGATCCTAGCAGCACTATTCTGTAAGTACTGCAGCTTCTGACCCTTCCACGACCTCCATCCACATTTCACCCCTATCGAAGATTTGAAAAAAGGTTAAAAAGTATAAAGGAGGAGACTGAGTGGTGACGGGGTGAGAACCAAATATGTATTCTAGCCTGCGAAAACAGAGAGCTCTTTATACATACAAATATGTGTGTACAACACATAGTTTACACACGTGTGCTAACTGTGTCAATAGTGAGCACGACGGTGTGTGTCCTAACCTGCCCACTTTGCATGAATGATCGCACCAGCGAGTAGATTTCCTCATCTCGCCAATGAATGAAGGCTACTCTTTCACGGTCTCGGAAAAAGCTTTATGTTGCAAAAAAAAAAAAATGTCGCATTCATGAAACAATTTGTACATTTTCATTCCTGGAGCTGACAGTATGAGTTATATGTGTTATGGTGTTTAGGGCCACAGGTGAGCTGGAGCCTATCCCAGCTGACTTGAGGCAAGAGGAGGATTGGTCATAGGTCAATTGCAGTGCACAAATACCACTTTTCACTTTTTGAAAACAACTGGATGCCCTAGTGCAGGGACAGTGTGGTTGCATGTGTGTTGCTATGGTAACTGCTAAGTGTCAATATGCACAGGTTGCCAACTTGGGCTGCAGCTATCCATTATTTTAGTAACCGGGTATTCTATCGATTAATTTGTTCGATTAATAGCGTAATCTGATAAAACACACTTTATAGGGGGGGGGGGGGGGGGGGGCAAAATTTAGAGAAAAAAATGTGTGTATATATATATATGTATACATATTTGTATATTTATATATATTTGTGTGTATATGTATATATATATATATATATATATATATATATATATATATATTTGTGTGTATATATATATATATATATATATATATATATATATATATATATATATATATATATATATATATATATATATATATATATATATATATATATATATATATATATATATATATATATATATATATATATATATTAGGGCTGCAACAACTAAACGATTAAATAAATTAAAATAGATTATTAAAATAGTTGCCGATTAATTTAGTCATCGATTCGTTGGATCTATGCCATGCGCATGCGCGGAGGTTTTTAATTTTTTTATTTTTTGAATATTTTTTATTTTTTTAATAAACCTTTATTTATCAACTGCAACATTTACAAACAGCTGAGAAACGGTAATCAAAATAAGTATGGTGCCAGTATGCTGTTTTTTTCAACAAAATACTGGATAGGATAGAAATGTAGTTTGTCTCTTTTATTCGATTATTAATCGAAGTAATAATCGACAGATTAATCGATTATAAAATTAATCGTTAGTTGCAGCCCTAATATATATATATATATATATATATATATATATATATATATATATATATATATATATATATATATATATATATATATATATATATATATATATATATATACTATAAAATATTTTCATTTTCTCAAAACTCGACAGTGCGCCTTATAACCCGGTGCGCCTAATGTACGGAATAATTTTGGTTGTGCTTACCGACCTCGAAGCTATTTTTTTTTGGTACATGGTGAAAGGATAAGTGTGACCAGTAGATGGCAGTCACACATAAGAGATACGTGTAGGCTGCAATATGATGGTAGTCACATATAAGAGAAAAACATTGCACACGGCGCTCAAAAATCTATCAAAATGTTTTAGTAGGACTTTGGTAAGCTATGAAGCCGCACCGCTTGATGGATTGTACTGTGCTTCAACATAGGAGTATTATTATGGTGTGTGTATAAGGTAAGAGATTATCTGGCGTTTTGTTTCGCAATTGTCATGATCCGTGGCCCGGATCATGTTTTGTTATTTTCTGTTAGTTTTGGACTCCCTTAGTTCCTGTTTGTGCACCTCTGGGTTTGTTTTAGTTTCCATGGGGATTAATTGGGTTCACCTGCCTCTGGTTAGCGGTCGGCACGCTCACCTGTTGTCGACCACTAATCAGAGAGCTATTCATTCACCTCTCTCGCCACACTGGTCCTGGCTTCATTGTTTGCTGTACGCAACAGGTTACGTCGATATTTCTTGGCTTCTAATTTATGCTTCCGGTGCTAGTTAGTACCTTAGCTTCACGTGCAATCGGCACGTTTTCCCTTCTACTTGTTTTCTGTTTTTGGTACGTGTTTTGAAGATTAAATCATGTTCCTACCTGCACGCCTTGTCCGGAGTGGTCCGTCTACATCCCTGGGGGAACGAACCCTGCAAGAAGCTGCGACCCCCCCCCCCCGCGCCGTGACAGCAATATTATGCAAAAGCATTTTTTTCTTACTTTCTGGTACCTGCTGATGTGTATTTGGGATCTACATAAGTCCTGAAAATTTGTGCATGCCTGCCATTGTAGTCGATAAGCTTCTTCTTTTTCTCTATCTTCTTGTTATAGGACATTCATCCGCCGCTGTTGCCATTTCTAATATAAAGTAGTGTAAAGTTCTTACTTATATCTGTCAGTAAACTCGCCAAGAAAGTGCTAAAACATACCGGTGTAGTGAGTTTACATTATTCACCCAAGTAACTTTAGTTATTAGAGAGTTCCGGTGGGACGGTTTTTCACATTTCCGGCGTTATTATTGCACTAGTGAGCCACGGATGAGGAGATGCTGCTCCGTTATTGATTGAAGTAAAGTCTGAATGTCATTAAAACAGTTAGCGCCATCTTTTGACAATTCTTCCACTCCCGTCCTTGCACGCTACACCGCTACAACAAAGATGACGGGGAGAAGACACTGTCCAAGGTGAGCCACGTAAATAAGACCGCCCTCAAAACGGCGCATCCTGAAGCGACTGTCAGAAAGCGGCTTGAAGATGATCTGTAAAACATCATCCATGCAACATTTTGACCAAAGAACCACCATTACATGTTATGTAGACCACAAGGTTTTCAATTTAGAATTTATTTTTTTTAAATTACCCCTTTAATGCGCCTTTTGTATCAAAATAAACCTGAATAGACCCGCTCATCGGCAGTGTGCCTTATAATCAATGGTCCGGAAAATACGGTAGTTGTAATTTTAGGTTATTATGCCATGATTATGCCTCTGAGCCAAAATAAGTTTGACCCCCCCTGGGTTAGACGCTGCTTATGGACAAATATGAATGGCCAAAATGACGACTGGCCAATATTTGCACAGGAAGTTGCAGTGATTGGACAGTTTTGCAAGGATTGGTGCACTCGGAACATGCAGAAATAACCATCAATGTTTATTAATGTAACGTGGTCCAGGTGATCAGACCTGGAACACGACTTGGACGTAACATATTTTTAGACTTGGATGTGCTGTTACAAACTTTAGAAACAAAATGTAGGCTATTTAGTGGAGAGATAATAAATCTTGATAATTTGAAGAAAAGAAATGACAGTATTTGCATTTTTTTCTTCAAATAGCACGAGATCAGAGTGCATGATGTAATACAGACCTGGGCAAAATACGGCCCGCGGGCCACATGCGGCCCATTAAAATTGTCAATCCGGCCCGCCGAACGTTCTACATAATTTTTTTAGACCTTTAATATCAAAACTGTAGCCGCCATTATGATGTACAGTGCTGTTTTTAAAATGACCCTAAGTCTTGAACTATAGAAAGTATTTCAATTAGAGATGTCCGATAATGGCTTTTTTGCCGATATCCGATATTGTCCAACTCTTAATTACCGATTCCGATATCAACCGATACCGATATATACAGTGGTGGAATTAACACATTATTATGCCTAATTTTGTTGTGATGCCCCGCTGGATGCATTAAACAATGTAACAAGGTCTTCCAAAATAAATCAACTCAAGTTATGGAAAAAAAAATGCCAACATGGCACTGCCATATTTATTATTGAAGTCACAAAGTGCATTATTTTTTTTTAACATGCCTCAAAACAGCAGCTTGGAATTTGGGACATGCTCTCCCTGAGAGAGCATGAGGAGGTTGAGGTGGTCAGGGATGGCGGGGGGGCGGGGGGTGTATATTGTAATCCCGGAAGAGTTAGTGCTGCAAGGGGTTCTGGGTTTTTGTTCTGTTGTGTTTATGTTGTGTTACGGTGCGGATGTTCTCCCGAAATGTGTTTGTCATTCTTGTTTGGTGTGGGTTCACAGTGTGGCGCATATTTGTAACAGTGTTAAAGTTGTTTATACGGCCACCCTCAGTGTGACCTGTATGGTTGTTGACCAAGTATGCTTTGCATTCACTTGTGTGTGTGAAAAGCCGTAGATATTATGTGATTGGGCCGGCACGCAAAGGCAGTGCCTTTAAGGTTTATTGGCGCTCTGTACTTCTCCCTACGTCCGCGTACACAGTCATAAATTTTACTTTTTGAAACCGATACTGATAATTTCCGATATTACATTTAAAAGCATGTATCGGCCGATATTATCGGACATCTCTACTTTTGGTATTAGTGTTCCCTGAAAAAAAGGGAGCCACACACACATACTGTACAGCATATTTTTACAGCTAAATGTGTACATATCATTTATACACACATACACATTGGCCCCCCCAGACACATTTTGTCTCTCAATGTGGCCCCCCGAGTCAAAATATTTGCCCAGCTCTGATGTAATATATCAGGCTTCTTTATAAGGAGATGCATCTTGAGTGACATCAGCGAGGAAAAGATGGGTGTTGGTCGTGTTAGCTCAGTGCGGAGTGACCGACAGCAGCTCCTGTTCAATGTGTTCACTGTGTGTCGTTACCGCGTCTTAATAGAGAAAGTGAAAGTGCATTGCGGCTGGGAATAGTTGTTGATGACATCATTGCTTAAGTTAGGTGTTTATTGTCAACATAGATTATTATTATTACCTGTATGAGGGGAGTAAGGCCCTATGATTTGAGTGAGAACAGAATCATGGAATTGGCCAATAATAACAGAATCTACTATTAAAACACATAAAGTCATCCACTGTAATGATACCAAGTATAAGAGCGTATCTAGTCGATACTACTATGATTACATCAATATTTTTTAGCGTCACAACATTCATATTATGTTTATAAACCCAGGAAATATGTCCCTGGACACATGAGGACTTTGAATATGACCAATGTATGATCCTGTAACTATTTGTATCGGATTGATACCTAAATTTGTGGTATCATCCAAAACTAATGTAAAGTATCAAACAACAGAAGAATAAGTGATTATTACATTTTAACAGAAGTGTAGATAGAACATGTTGAAACAGAAAATAACCAGATATTAACAGTAAACGAACAAGTAGATTAATAATCAATTTTTTACAGTTTGTCCTTAATAATGTTGACAAAATAATAGAATGATAAATGACACAATATGTTACTGCATATGTCAGCAGACAAATTAGGAGCCTTTGTTTGTTTACTTACTACTAAAAGACAAGTTGTCTTGTATGTTCACTATTTTATTTAAGGACAAACTTGCAATAAGAAACATATGTTTAATGTACCTTAAGATTTGTTGTTAAAATAAAGCCAATAATGTCATTTTTTTGTGGTCCCCTTTATTTAGAAATGTATCAAAAAGTACCGAAAAGTATCGAAATAAATTTTGGTACCGACTCGGAACCAAATTCCCACATTTTTCAACCAATTCAAACCATTCCAATATCAACACATTCCACTCATCCTGGACATTCAAACTAACATTTTCCCGAGTTCCAAACCAAATTTCCAGTTTTCCTGGAAATTCAAACTCTTCAACGTTCAAACTATTCCAACATTCAAACTATACTTACATTCATACTACATTCTGTCAGCTATTCAGTTCGACTTCAGAATTGGAGCATTCACAAGTCATTCCTTCAGGAATTGCATCATCTAGTCGGTGATGAACATATGGTTTTCTACACCAAAATTCATCTATTTATTATTCAACAACTTCTTCTTCTTTTCCAGATTTTGGTGCGCTCTACCTTCCACATTTTTCATCCGATTCAAACCGTTCCAACTTCAAACTGTTCAGCCTATTCGGGAATCATGGGGTTTCCCTTAACAAATTCCAAAAATTCCCGGATTTCCCAGAATTCCAGGTTTTCCGGGACATTTTTCCCATTCAAAATGAATTGGCCACTTTTCAAACTTCCACCATTTCCACATTTTTCAACCTATTCAAACCATTCCACCTTCAACATATTCCACCATTCTGGAAAATCAAACTATCATTTTTCCAAGTTCAAAAAAATTCCAGGATTTTCCAGAATTCCTGGTTTTCCAAAGCCCTATTTCCACCCTTTTTCTGGCAACTATTCTTCCCACATTTTTCAACCCACTACAACCGTTCCACCGTCAAAACATTCCTCTTATTTAGGACAAAAAATAAGTTGTTTTTTGAACTGGAAAAATTCCCAGTTTTTCTGAAAATTTCAAGAATTCCGTAATAGCATTTCTCAATTCAACATGTTACTACTTCAACATTTATCGACTGATTTGAAAAAAAATCCAACACCAACCATTTCAACTCATTCAGAACATTAACATTTTTTTCAGCATTTTCCCAAAAATTTCCGCTTTTCCCCAAATTCCCAAATTTCAATGAAATTCCCATTGAAATGAATGGGACATTTTTCCAAGAACCACAATTCCAACATTTTTTTTATCCAATTCAAACCGTTTCAACTTCAAAATATTCAAACTGTTCAGGAATGATGTGTTCTTTTCCCCAATTTCCTCGAATTTTCATTTTTTTAGGGACATTTTCCCCATTAAAAATTAATTATCATTTTTTCAAACTTACACAATTCCCACATTTTCCAACCGATTCAAATCATTCCACCTTCAACACATTCAATTCATCCTGGAAATTCCACGTTCAACAAATTTCCATGAATTCCTTTTTTTTTTCTAACCTTATTTCCAAACCTTTTTTAGTTAGTTCAACCCATTTCAACCTTTCCACCGTCAAAACATTCCTCTTAGCCAGGACAAAAAACCAAATTGGTTTAAGAACTTGAAAAATTCCCAGTTTTCCCAAAATTCCGTAATACCATTTCTCAATTAAAGAACTGTTACTACTTCAACATTTATTGACCAATTGAAACAATTCCAACACAAACCAATTCAGCTCATTCAGGACATTCATGCTGTTAATCATTTTCAAAAAAAATCCGCTTTTCCCGAAATTCCCAATTTTCAGGAAGTTCCCTTTGAAATGAATGGGAAATTTTTCCAAGATCCACAATCCCCACATTTTTTAACCAATTCAAACCATTCCAACATCAACACATTCCACTCATCCTGGACATTCAAACTAACACTTCCCCAAGCTCCAAACCAAATTTCCGGTTTTCCTGGAAATTCAAACTTTTCAACGTTCAAACCATTCCAACATTCAAACTATTCTTACATTCATACTACATTCTGTCAGCATTTCAGTACAACTTCAGCATTGGAGCATTCACACACCATTCCTTCAGGAATTGCATCATCTAGTCGGTGATGAACATATGGTTTTCTACACCAAAATTCATCTATTTATTATTCAACAACTTCTTCTTCTTCTCCAGATTTTGGTGCGCTCTACCTTCCACATTTTTCCTCCGATTCAAACCGTTCCAACTTCAAACTGTTCAGCCTATTCGGGAATCGCGGGCTTTCCCTTAACACATTCCAAAAATTCCCAGATTTCCCAGAATTCCAGGTTTTCCAGGGCATTTGTCCCATTCAAAATGAATTGGCCATTTTTCAAACTTCCACCGTTTCCACATTTTTCAACCTATTCAAACCATTCTACCTCCAACACATTCCACCATTCTGGAAATTTAACATATCCCTTTTACGAGTTAAACATTTTTCCATGATTTTCCGGAATTCCTGGTTTTCCAAAGCCCTATGTCCACCCTTTTTTCTGGCGACTACTCCTCCCACATTTTCAACCCACTTTCCCGAAATTCCAGGAATTCCGTAATACCATTTCTCAATAAAACATGTTACTACTTCAACATTTCTCGACCGATTTGAAAAATTTCAACAGCAACTATTCAAGTTTTTTACCTTTTTTTTTTTTAATTCCCCATTTTCCCGGAATTCCCAATTTTTTATGAAATTCCCATTTAAATAAATGGGACATTTTTTCAAAATTCCACAACTTCTAAATGTTTCATCTTATTCAAACCCTTCCATCTTCAAAATATTAAGCCTGATCAGGAATTGTGTGCTCTACTTCAACAATTCTAAAACAAATTCCCGGATTTCGTGGAATTCCCAATTTTTAGGGACATTTTCCCCATTCAAAATGAATTGGCCATTTTTCAAACTTCCACCATTTCCACATTTTTCAACCGATCCAAACTATTCCACCTTCAACACATTCAAATCATCCTGGAAATTCGAACAAACATGTTTCCACGTTCAACAAATTTCCAGGAATTCCTGTTTTTTTAACCTTTTTTCCAACCTTTTTTAATGCGATGACTCCTTTCACTTTTGTCAACCCACTTCAACCATTCCACCGTCAAAACATTCCTCTTAGTCAGGACAAAAAAACACGTTGGTTTAAGAACTTGAAAAAATCCCAGTTTTCCCGAAATTCCACCACACCATTTTTCAATTAAAAATCTGTTACAACTTCAACATTTCTTGACCGATTTAAACAATTCCAACACCAACCAATTCAGCTCATTTATTTTAAAAATCCTGCTTTTCCCAAAATTTGCAGGAAGTTCCCATTGAAATGAATGGGACATTTTTCCAAAATCAACAAGTCCCACATTTTTTAACCTATTCCAACATCAACGCATTCCACTCATTCTGGACATTCAAACTAACACTTTCCCAAGTTCTAAACCAAATTCCGTTTTTCCTGGAAATTCAAACTCTTCAACATTCAAACCATTCCCACATTCAAACTATTCTTACATTCATACTACATTCTGTCAGCATTTCAGTTCAACTTCAGCATTGGAGCATTCACACACCATTCCTTTAGAAATTGCATCATCTACTTATTATAATTATTATTATTTAGGGACAAGCGGTAGAAAATGAATGGATGGCATTGTTATTTCTGTTGAACCGACAATGTTCTGCGTAATGACTCATGCCCGTTCCATCATATTTACGGGCTCTCTGCTGGTTTGTGGCTGCCTACACTTTTCCTAATAAATACAGTTTGCTTCCAGCGAAGCCACCTCATAAAAGCTCATGATCGGCACATAACTGAAAGTAACAGCGCTACTCACGTCCTCCCTTCTTATTCCCAACACTGCTCTAATGTGTCAAATACATTCTTATATCATATTTAATGCACATGTATCAGACATTTAACATTTACAAATGTTAGTTTGAAAGAAAATGTACAGTAACCAGGTCCTTTACACTGGACTCAAGGGGGAACCTGGACTCAAACCTGTTCTTGAAATGCTTGGCAATATACTGTACATGCATGGATTACTTTTCCACAGTTTCCCCCCCCTTTTCAAATTATCCAGGATACCGACTGGCAGGGCTCGTCTGCTAGAATTCTGTAATGACATTGGATCTGTTGCAGCCTTGAGTATTGGCCGATACAGATGTGATATCAGCTAAAATCATACATATTTGTATTACTTATTTTGTAGTCCGGATCTCTACAGGATTCAACTAGTCAAATGTAAGGCTTTTTAAGACCATAACGAATAGAATTTAAGACCCATTTCACATCCATAATGGTTTATTTTTCAAAAATGTTTTTAGTCCTACTGTACTTTCTATTATGGGCCTGCTGCAAAGCAAGCAGCCCATATTATTATTGCTCATACTTCAACTTTAGTATTATTGCTCATACTTCAACTTTATTATTATTGCTCATACTTCAACTTTTATCATTATTAGCTTGCTAGCTTGCTAGCATTAGCATGCTAACTTTTTGAGCTAATTTTGCTACTGTAGTGGATTGTCCGAAGCTTAAACAGCAACAAAAGTGAGTTTAGTACAAAAAGTTCATTTTACCCATAGTCAAAAGTGCAAAGTCAGATTGAGCTGCCCATGCAGACAAACAAACGTCCTCCGGAGGACACAAGAATCAAGCAATCTTCCAGAGTCCTGGTCTCCTGGTCATTTTATATGTTTCCCCACGCCCCAAGGTCCCGTTGTTTTCGACATGTTTGTTTTGCAACATCCTTGAATCCCTTAGTCATGCTTAGACAATCAAAACATTTTGTAGAATGGTCAGAGCGACTCCATATTCAACTTTGTCCTACATCTGGTCCTTCAATGGTATAGAATAGAAGAGAAATGAAATGAGCAGACATTCTTAATAGACACGAAATATAGTTCAAAGGTCAGAAATTCTACTACACTACCAATATAGATAAATATAGAAAAATATAGAAAAAAATACCGGCAGCGGTAAAGTTTAGATCCATGAAGAAAAGAAGAAAGTGAATGAATGATTATAAATGAATACATTTACATATGCATAAAAATGTGTTTTATTTTGTATTTGTATTATTTTTTAATGAATTAAGTACCTTAAGAACCTTTTTCCAAAACACAATATAGAATGCAAGCTATAAAAGGGTCAAACTAATTTTAGATGGGGGGCCACATGGAGAAAAATCTACTCCCAAGTGGGGCCGGACAGGTAAAATCACGGCACGATAACTTCAAAATAAAGACAACTTCTGATTGTTTTCTTTGTTTAAAAATAGAACAAGCACATTCTGAAATTGTACAAATTATAATGTTGTTGTTTTGTTTGTTTTTTACAATTACCTGTTGCGGTTAATAGTGTATATACTTTATTTGTCGTTATTTATATTTTCTGAATAAATTATGTGATAATGTTCATCAGTCAACTCATTGGTGTTAATTTTCAATCTATCAAAATAAAACAATTATATCAAAATCAAATTACAGTATGTTATTGATGTAGTTTGATCATTTTCCTCGACATGTGGTTTATTTTGTGTCATGATCCGTGGTCCGGATCATGTTTTGTGTTTTCTGTTTGTTTTGGACTCCTTTAGTTCCTGTTTGTGCACCTCCTGTGTTTGTTACCATGGCTACTTGTGTTCGGGGCGCTCGCCTGTTGCTCATCAAGAGACATTATTTAAGCCTGCCTTTGCCAGTCAGTCGGTCTGGCTTCTTTGTTTGCTTCATGCTCGCGTCACGTAAGTTTTGCTTGTCTCCTAGCCTATAATAGTTTATTTTCGAGTGCGATTGGCACCTTGTTCCATCGGTTGGTTTTCTGGTTTTTGTACCTCTTTGAGTGTTTTTTGAGAATTAAATGATGTTCCTACCTGCAAGTCCTGTCCGGAGTCATCCGTTTGCATCCTGGGAAATTGAACCGCGCAGTAAGCCGCAACCAAACCGTGACATTTTGTACATATGTAGCATCATCTACAAAGATACAAAGGATTGCTATTGCGACATCTAGTGGACACATTTAGAACAGCACAAATTTCAGGTTCATTTTTATTAGGGCTGCGAATCTTTGGGTGTCCCACGATTCGATTCAATATCGATTCTTGGGGTCACGATTCGATTATAAAGCGATTTTGTCGACTCAACGCGATTCTCGATTAAAAACCATATTTTTTCGATTCAAAACAATTCTCTATTCATTCAATACATAGGATTTCAGCAGGATCTACCCCAGTCTGCTGACATGCAAGCAGAGTAGTAGATTTTTGTAAAAAGCTTTTATAATTGTAAAGGACAATGTTTTATCAACTGATTGTAATAATGTAAATTTGTTTGAACTATTAAATGAACCAAAAATATGACTTATTTTATCTTTGTGAAAATATTGGACACAGTGTGTTGTCAAGCTATTGAGATGCGATGCAAGTGTAAGCCACTGTGACACTATTGTTCATTGTTATTTATTTTTATTTTTATAAATGTCTAACGATAATGTCAATGAGGGATTTTTAATCACTGCTATGTTGAAATTGTTACTAATATTGATACTGTTGTTGATAATATTGCTGTTCTGAGTGTTGCTTGGTCGGGTTTGGTTTTAGAATTGGATTGCATTGTTATGGTATTGCTGTGTATTGTTTTGTTGGATTGATTAGTTTAAAAAAATAAAATTAAAATACATTAAAAAATAGATTTTTGAAAAATGAGAATGTATACTGAATCGTACAAGGTGAGAATGGCGATTTGAATTCGAATCTATTTTTTCCCACACCACTAATTTTTATACTTAGCAAATTCATCCCTCGGGCCGGGTAAAAGCTGTTCATGGGCCTGACCCGGCGCTCGGGCCGTACGTTTGACACCCCTGGGGTTATGCATATATTTATCATTTGTTTTTCAAAACGGTTACAAAAAAGTGGGAGCCCAAAATTGACTGTGGGACCCCATTTTTATGACTCGATGGGGTCCACGGGACCCCATTATGAAAATTCCTAGCACCAACACTGATGGAGTAGGCGGCTGTGGCCTACGGGCCCGTTCTAACACTAATCAATTATCATCTCGCGGGCCGGGTAAAACCTGTTCGTGGGCCTGATCCGGCCCTCGGGCCGTACGTTTGACACCCATGGGGTTATGCATACATGTATCATTTGTTTTTCAAAACGGTTACAAAAAAGTGGGACCCCAAAAATTTACTGTGGGACGCCATTTTTAACAATCAATCAATCAATGTTTATTTATATAGCCCTAAATCACAAGTGTCTCAAAGGGCTGCACAAGCCACAACGACATCCTCGGGTTCAGAGCCCACATAAGGGCAAGGAAAAACTCACAACCCAGTGGGACGTTGATGTGAATGACTGTGAGAAACCTTGGAGAGGACAACCCCCCCCCCCCCCCCCCCCCCCCTCTAGGGGAGACTGGATGCAATGGACGCCGAGTGGGTCTGACATAATATCGTGAAAGTCCAGTCCATAGTGGATCTAACATAATAGTGAGAATCCAGTCCATAGTGGATCTAACATAATATTGTGAAAGTCCAGTCCATAGTGGATCTAACATAATAGTGAGAGTCCAGTCCATAGTGGATCTAACATAATATTGTGAAAGTCCAGTCCATAGTGGATTTAACATAATATTGTGAGAGTCCAGTCCATAGTGGATCTAACATAATATTGTGAGAGTCCAGTCCATAGTGGATCTAACATAATAGTGAGAGTCCAGTCCATAGTGGATCTAACATAATATTGTGAAAGTCCAGTCCATAGTGGATCTAACATAATATTGTGAGAGTCCAGTCCATAGTGGATCTAACATAATATTGTGAGAGTCCAGTCCATAGTGGATCTAACATAATAGTGAGAGTCCAGTCCATAGTGGATCTAACATAATATTGTGAAAGTCCAGTCCATAGTGGATCTAACATAATAGTGTGAGAGTCCAGTCCATAGTGGATCTAACATAATATTGTGAAAGTCCAGTCCATAGTGGATCTAACATAATATTGTGAAAGTCCAGTCCATAGTGGATCTAACATAATAGTGAGAGTCCAGTCCATAGTGGGGCCAGCAGGAGACCATCCCGAGCGGAGACGGGTCAGCAGCGCAGAGATGTCCCCGACCGATGCACAGGCGAGCAGTCCACCCCGGGTCCCGACTCTTTTTTATGACTCAATGGGGTCCACGGGACCCCATTTTGAACATTTCTAGCGCAAACACTGATGGAGTAGGTGGCTGTGGCCTGAGGGCCGGTTCTAATACTAATCAAATATCATCCCGGGGGCCATAGATCATTCATCAGCCCCACGGGCCTTGACTTTGACACTTAGGGCTTAGTTGAATAGTCTGTCTTGTGACAGATTGTTTGTGGAAATGGCTCACTCTATCTATCCACCGAACCGGTCTCAGGTATATGACATAGGTTAGGTTGTTCCCAGCTATCAGGTCCTGATCACCAAAAGACCTGCACCATGGCGTGCACCGGTGGTTACAGTCTAGTTACATCACCCGACAGACCTTTACCGGCTCGAACATGAACTCGCACAAGCACACACTTGACGGTTCCTCGGCTTATTGGGCGACGGGCACTGAATACCATTCCTTTTCCCAAACTGGCATGAAACGGTGGATGTGTGTGTGTGAGGGCTGTGGTGTTGGTGGAGCTCGCGTTATTTTTAGGGCGCAATGAGCTCCAGTGGAGCCGCCGGCGTATAAATACACCCAGACACACATGTAGACATACCAACAAACAAACACATTACCATAGTATCAGCCTTGCCTCACATTTTCCTTCGCACCACCTGACCTGCACCGTGGCCGCTCTGTTTTTACCGTCGACACGTTTCAACATATCATTCTTTTAAAAGTGAACTCAAGAGCGTTGCTGCTTGAACAGACTGCAGCAGGGCAGATGTTCTCCCACTACTGTACTTTGCAGGGAGTCAACTTGTGATGTTGCACCCTCTGCAGGTCTTAGTGAGTCCTGAACATATTTCCTGCTTTCATTGGAGGTTTTTGCAATATTAAAAGGGGAACTGCACTTCTTTGGGAATGTTGCCTATCGTTCACAACCATACAGAGACAAAAACACAATCTAAAGATGATAAAAAAAGGCTTGGAAGATGCAGATCATTGGAGTCAAAGTTGCAAAATGTGGAATTTGAAGCCAGGCTATTTCAACATAAATGGGGTGCTTACCCAAATAAACTGGAAAAAAACATCCCCAGCCAGCTGGACCAAACATACAACCAGGGTTTTTTTTTATTTTTTATTAATGTTAATCTGACACGGAGGAAAGTCGTGAATGTACAGTAGGCATGGACTGAACATAGTTCCTGCTTTCATTAAAGGTTTTTGCAATATTATAAGGGGAACAGCACTTCTTTGGGAATTTTGGGAATCATATAGAGACAAAAACACAATTTAAAGATGATTAAAAAATGCTTGGAAGATGCAGATCAATGCATCAAAGCTGCAAAATGTGGAATTTGAAGCCATGCTATTTCAATATAAATGGGGTGCTTACCCAAATAAACCAGGAAAAAAACATCCCCGGCCAGCTGGACCAAACATACAACCAGGGTTTTTTGTATTTTCTATTAACGTTAATCTGACACGGAGGAAACTTTTTTTTTTTTAAATAAACGCGACATGCTTGTATTGCTTTCTTGGTGTAATTCCTTTTAGTTGACCTTGTACCAGTCAATCTGTACCGTCATGAAACTCTACCTGATCCTATGCAAACTTCTAATTAGAGATGTCCGGTAATATCGGACTGCCGATATTATCGGCTGATAAATGCTTTAAAATGTAATATCGGAAATTATCGGTATCGTTTCAAACACCAAAATGTATGACTTTTTACTGGTACACGGACGTAGGGAGAAGTACAGAGCGCCAATAAACCTTAAAGGCACTGCAGTCACATAATATCTCCGGCTTTTCACACACACAAGTGAATGCAAGACATACTTGGTCAACAGCCATACAGGTCACACTGAGGGTGGACGTACAAACAACTTTAACACTGTTACAAATATGCGCCACACTGTGAACCCACACCAAACAAGAATGACAAACACATTTCGGGAGAACATCCGCACCGTAACACAACATCAACAAATCACAACAAATACCCAGAACCCCTTGCAGCACTAACTCTTCCGGGACGCTACAATGTACACCCCCCGCTACCCCCTAGCCTAAAACCCCGCCCCCCTCAACCTCCTCATGCTTTCTCAGGGAGAGCATGTCCCAAACTCCAAGCTGCTGTTTTGAGGCATGTTAAAAAAAAGTATGCACTTTGTGACTTCAATAATAAAAATATGGCAGTGCCATGTTGGCATTTTTTTTTTCCATAACTTGAGTTGATTTATTTTGGAAAACCTTGTTACATTGTTTAATGCATCCAGCGGGGCATCACAACAAAATTAGGCATAATAATGTGTTAATTCCATGACTGTATATATCAGTATCGGTTGATATCGGAACCTGTAATTAAGAGTTGGACAATATCGGAATATCGGATATCGGCAAAAAAGCCAATATCGGATATCTCTAATATAGAGCCAAAAACGCAATTTAAAGATGATAACTCCTTTTAGTTGACCTTGTACCAGTCAATCTGTACCGTCATGAAACTCTACCTGATCCTATGCAAACTTCTAATCAATTCTTCAATCAATCGATCTATTATAATTAGTCAGAAAAGGCTGGAAACGAAGCTAACACTACTAGCTGTGTTCACCATACAGAGACAAAATGTTCACAGCACAGTCTGGAGTGTTCTGTAGGAGTCCAGTTGATCCCTCCGTATCATGCTCCGTATGGCAGAAATCCACTTGTTACGGCGGTCAACATTATGCACCAAGTCGCGGTAAAAACACGATTCGATCGGTTTCTTCTTCGGTAGTTGCTTCAGGTCTTTACGGTACACCGCTGTCAATATAGCACCTCTGTAGTGGCAGTTAAAATACGTAGCTGCCGCAAAGGGACATCAATCGCACAAAATTAGCCGGAGGCAGCCGCCACGCAATTTTGAACGCAGGAAAACCCTGTAAAACTGTTCATCGAGTGAGTCACACTTTATATTATTGATCACGGTACACGTAGCACATCATGCATGTATCATAACAGACAGCATATGCTGTCTGGCTAGCTGTGTACAAACAAAACATGAAATGTGGGCTAATACTTTGCAGATACTGTGATATGAGTATTCACATTTTTCAGTCAGTACAGATTGGTGTCCTATCGCAGTGTGTTGTTCATTACAAACTCAAACGGGCTTTGAGTTTGCGTGTGTGTTCTCATCATGGCAGACTTGGCAACAAACAAAGACGACTATTTTTGGACAAATGAGGATTTACAACCTTATACTTTTGGAAGCTAAATATACTGTTGCTTATAGAATAGAAGCGAGCACAAAGAAGAGGGTGAGACGTTGAAGCAGACAGAGTGAGGTGAAAGCGACGATGCTATAAATATGGAACTTGGAGACAAGCTATTTCGACATAAATGGAGTGCTTACCCAAAATCAACGTATCCGCCCAGCTGGACCAGACGATCACTTGTCTATCGAGTAAGTCACTTTAATATTGATCATGACACACACAACACACCGTGCATGTTAGTACGACTACAGTACAAACGCTGTCTGGCTAGCTGTGTACAAACAAAACGTGAAATGTGGGCTAATACTATGATGGTTCATGTTTTTCAGTCAGTACAGATTGGTGTCCTATCGCAGTGTGTTTTGCATTACAAACTCAAAACGCATTTTGTGTTGACGTAGAAGCTAGCTTATCTCTTTCCGTAGCTAGTTTTACGGCAAATACTGTAACGCAGCACGCCGACGTGTTACTACGCTAGAAAAATAGTTCCTCGGTGTTCGCTCTTATAATAACAATGTTGCTACAGTTTGGTTATTATACAAGTTACGGAATGTAAATAAAGTATGGTTGACAGTTGCATTTTTTTAAGTGATTTAGAGGCAGAATTGATTGTTCCCATTAGCTGCATTGCTAGCTATCAAGAACCAGCCGATGTTTACATGTTAGACTGCAAAAAAATAAAAATAACATGTTTCCATTTTTGCCTCTTGTAATGATTGTGAGCAAAATGACACTGAGGCCATTGGAAATTTTGCACAAACAATCGCTCAAAATCCTTGACCGAAAACCACAACACCACCATCACTGTTTAGTTCTCCAAAAATATAGATTGTTAAATTTAGCTAACATTCAAAGATTAGCATCAATACGAATGGCCCATCGAATCCTAAATAACACTGCACCAGCGCCACTCAAGCACTTTGTCCAGTTTACATCTGCTGTGACAACGAGAAACACACGAGCCTCCACCAGGGGGCAGTGTAGCGTACCCAGATGTAAAACATATTTTGCACAATCAGCCTTTTCATATAAAGCGATAAAGGAATGGAACGACCTCACAACAAACTTGAAAAGTCTAACAGATTACTCTTCATTCACAATTGAAGTTAAAAAGTGGCTTTGGAGCAATCAAAGCTGCTCACACGGTCAATAAGGAGGCCACTATGTTTGACACATTAACTTAATGTGTATTATATGTATCCATGAGAGCATTTTTGTTGTAAATTGTGAGGTGTGTCTGTTAAAATCATGGTTGTTTTTACAACTGATGACAGATGTGAACAAGAGCATGTATTGTCTTTGTGTGATGATGTAAATGAGGTGTGGTTGTATTGTATATTAAGTATGTGTCCATGAAAGGGCATTTTATGACTTTTCTTAATTTGATTACATGCTATAGTATGATTTTATTGTCATAATTTTATTGCATGATTTTTGTATCCCTTTAATTTAGGTAGCCAGGGACTGCAGATGGAAATGAGCTATTTAGCTATAATCTGGTACAGAACATATCTGTCTTTGAGCTTATTGTTTCTGTGCATTGTTCCTTCAAATAAAGACTAAACTAAACATTAGGCAAAATTCCCCCAAAAAAGTGCAGTTCCCCTTTAAAACACACACAAAATCTAAATTATTCTACTAAATGCACATGTTGTTGCAACCCTGACTAAGTCGAGGGAAGGGAGAAAACTCAATTGCTTGTTGTCAACACAAATAACTGGAAAAAGTGGAAATTATTTGGAATTTTTACTACAAACAGAAAATAAACACGGGACCTGAAGCAGGGTTCTCATAAACGACACGAACAAACGTGAGCACAGATCCAGTTCTAGGGACTACCACACTGCAGGTCCCCAGATGTACAGTACAGATATTGACTAAGCCCCAGAGTGGGACTGTGGACTGAATCAATAATGGGTGCAGTGTAATAGTTTTACATTCAATCCAGTATTATGTGAATACTAAATAGGGGTCATATTATATACATTCTTAACCTTTTTCACGTTAGGGCCCAACTTTTCCACCACACTCAAATATTAACATTGAATTACTGAGCTACTCTGTGGAACAATTTCCCTTGTGGATCATAATAAATAAATGGTAAATGGGTTATACTTGTATAGCGCTTTTCTACCTTCAAGGTACTCAAAGCGCTTTGACACTATTTCCACATTCACCCATTCACACACACATTCACACACTGATGGCGGGAGCTGCCATGCAAGGCGCTAACCAGCAGCCATCAGGAGCAAGGGTGAAGTGTCTTGCCCAAGGACACAACGGACGTGACTAGGATGGTAGAAGGTGGGGATTGAAACCAAGTAACCAGCAACCCTCCAATTGCTGGCACGGCTACTCTACCAACTTTGCCACGCCGTCCCCATTAAAGTTTGTCTAAGTCTAAGTCTAAGTTTAAGAATTAGTAATCTTAGTCGTGATTTTAATCATGTTCAACAATGATATCTAACCTACTTACAAGGCTTAGGTCAGGCTGATTACCAAAATAAATACTAATCAAATATACTACAAAAGAAAGGACCCATAGAAACTGATGGAAAGTAAATGTACATACAATTACACAGTGCTAAAATAAATACATTCCGACATAATAAATAACAATAATATATGTTTCTTAAATGAACTGTTAATAGAATTAAACTGCACATTAACATACCCCTTTAGTCATAATTTATGTACTTAACCCTTGTGTGGTGTTCGGGTCTGTGGGACCAGTTTTCATTTTTTATTAAAAGAAAAATTATACAATTAATTTTTCAAACTGAGACTCACTGACTTTGGCTCATTTTCTGTGAAGAACATATATCAGAATACATATTTAATGACCACACACCATACACCCCCCCTACACATTTCTATTACATATAAGATGTCCGGGTCCTAAAAGAAGTGTGGAAATTGATGTTCTGTGTACCACACACACACACACACACACACACACACACACACACACACACACACACACACACACACACACACACACACACACACACACACACACACACACAGCAGGCCTAGACAGGAGGAGGACAGAGTGTAGGTACACAGAACATCAGAGGGTCAAATGTGCGAGAAAATGAGAGCAGACAGTGTTGACAAACAATGTTGCAACTTTGTGTGGGAACCGCAGGCGCAGAAACACAAAAGAAGAATCCCTGTGGGATGCAGAAACTGGCAGAGAAATTTTCCGTGCAACGTTCATATTGTTGTTACTCAGCCAGCGTTTGTGGGTCTGATGGACCCGTTGCATTTTGTGGCTTTTAATGCCTCACAATCAAACACTTTTATGTTAAAATACTGAACAGATGTTTATTGGGATAAGGTAAACATCTGCTTTTAATGCCTCACAATCAAACACTTTTATGTTAAAATACTGAACAGATGTTTATTGGGATAAGGTAAACATCTGTTCAGTATTTTAACATAAAAGTGTTTGATTGTGAGGCATTAAAAGCCACAACATGCAACGAGTCCAAGGGTTTTAAGAAACCTATCTATGACTTTAGGTCCAGACTTCTTCTGTTTGTCTGCTATTGTCATTACTGCCACAAGTGGTGGAAAAGTGTATTCTTTCTTGCTTTCTAAAAGGCGCTGATCTAAAACATTTCCTTGTGGTCTACATTACATGCAATGGTGGTTCTTTGGTCCCAATTGTGCGTAGATTGATATTTTTTCACCAAGTACCACCTAAGAAAATGTGTATGTAAGTAATATGCAATTATAATTATTTGATATGTCATGATCTCGCTTGACAATTATCATTAGTTTCTGTTATTTAGTTTTATTTCCCATCCTGCGCTCAACCTCTCCTGTCTGGGCGCTGGCTTCCTCACCTGTCCCTGATTGGCAGCCAGGACACACCTGTTCTTAGTGGCCAATCAGTGTATATATTTTCAAGTATTTCTTATATATAAATAATCCGTTCATGAATGAGTATATCCGTTCGGCCACCGTGTTCAATGGAGAAGTCTGATGTACAAAATGTGCAGGCAACATACCCCTTCCCCTTCAAGCTGTCCTGGATGAACTGAAATTATTTTTTTCCAATCATTTTGGAACTTGCAAGCGTACTTCTTCTTTTTCGGGAGAGGCACTGAAATTCGTGAGTCTCCCGGGAAAATCGGGAGGGTTGGCAAGTATGGTTCAATGCGGGCCGCAGCAGTACTCAGTTGTAATACACTTTTCCACCACTTGTGGCAGTAATGACAATATCAAACAAACAGAAGAAGTCTGGACAAGTGAAAAAAATATGACTAAAGGGGCATTTTCATTTGCAGTTTAATTATATTAAAAGTTTATTTAAGAAACATATGTTATTGTTATTTATTATGTCGGAATTGATTTATTTTAGCACTGTGTAATTGTATGTAAATGTACTTTCCATCAGTTTCTATGGGTCCTTTCTTTTGCAGTATATTTGATTACTTTTTATTTTTGTAATCATCACATTGATTAGAAGTAGGGATGTCCGATAATGGCTTTTTGCCGATATCCGATATTCCGATATTGTCCAACACTTAATTAACCGATACCGATATATACCGATATCAACCGATACCGATATATACAATCGTGGAATTAACACATTATTATGCTTAATTTAGACAACCAGGTATGGTGAAGATAAGGTTTTTTTTTTTAAAGTTAATAAAATAAAATCAGATGAATAAATTAAAAACATTTTCTTGAATAAAAAAGAAAGTAAAACAATATAAAAACAGTTACATAGAAACTAGTAGTTAATGAAAATGAGTAATATTAACTGTTAAAGGTTAGTACTATTAGTGGACCAGCAGCACGCACAATCATGTGTGCTTACGGACTGTATCCCTTGCAGACTGTATTGATATATAATGTAGGAACCAGAAACATATTGTATTGTTATTTATTATGTCGGAATTGATTTATTTTAGCACTGTGTAATTGTATGTAAATGTACTTTCCATCAGTTTCTATGGGTCCTTTCTTTTCCAGTATATTTGATCACTTTTTATTTTTGTAATCATCACATTGATTAGAAGTAGGGATGTCCGATAATGGCTTTTTGCCGATATCCGATATTCCGATATTGTCCAACACTTAATTAACCGATACCGATATATACCGATATCAAACGATACCGTGGAATTAACACATTATTATGCCTAATTTAGACAACCAGGTATGGTGAAGATAAGGTAATTTTTTTAAAAGTTAATAAAATAAAATCAGATAAATAAATTAAAAACATTTTCTTGAATAAAAAAGAAAGTAAAACAATATAAAAACAGTTACATAGAAACTAGTAGTTAATGAGAATGAGTAATATTAACTGTTAAAGGTTAGTACTATTAGTGGACCAGCAGCACGCACAATCATGTGTGCTTACGGACTGTATCCCTTGCAGACTGTATTGATATATATTGATATATAATGTAGGAACCAGAATATTAATAACAGAAAGAAACAACCCTTTTGTGTGAATGAGTGTGAATGGGGAGGGAGGTTTTTTGGGTTGGTGCACTAATTGTAAGTGTATCTTGTGTTTTTAATGTTGATTTAATTTAAATTAAAAAAATAAAAAAAATAAAAAACAATACCGATAAAAAAAAAAAAACGATACCGATATTTTACGATATTACATTTTATTGCATATTATCGGACATCTCTAATTAGAAGTGATGTTGTCTTGGTGCCCGACCATTTTTTCTGTCTGTCTGTACTTCCCGTCCAAGATAACAACCATGTGTCATAAATGTCTCCCCTGTTTGGGATTTGTATGTAGCTGCGGGGGGCTCCAAGTGGGAGGCATGGTGCATTCCACCTGGACCGCAGTGCAATCACAGGCCAATGCGTGTTTGTGTTGCATTACGCATCCTGGCCTCCGCAACACCACCGGCTCCAACCGGGTTTAGGCCCGTGGGATTTACGCACCAGAGGGATGAGACCCGGGGCGGCGTGTGTACGTGTGTTGTTCTGCCCTTCTATGGGTGGACTCCTCTGTCTCCTGGCCGAGGTGTTTTGTTAACCTCGTCTCAGGGAAGCGAAGGGTTTGCGCTGCAGAATGAACAGATAACAGGAGGGCTGAAAAACGAAACAGCCTGGCTCAAGGTCTGCATGTTCCTTTCCCACGAGTGTGCAACACCTGTGCAAAAAAAATCACCCTTGCTTATTTTTTGGAAGTTTTAGGGTCATTTTAGAAAAAATTTAAGAATTACACTTGTTTTTTCATGCATTCATCAATAATAGGTCATGATTAGTCCAACGTAGGGTTGTACGGTACCAAAATGTATTTTGATACTTTTTTAAATAAAGGACACCACAAAAAATGGCAGTATTGGCTTTATTTTAACAACAAATCTTAGGGTGCATTAAACATATGTTTATTATTGCAATTTTGTCCCTAAATAAAATAGTGAACATACAAGACAACTTGTCTTTTAGTAGTAAGTAAGCAAACAAAAGCTCCTAATTAGTCTGCTGACATATGCAGTAACATATTGTGTCATTTATCTACCTATTTTTTGGTCAAAATTATAAAGGACAAGCTGTAAAAATTGATTATCAATCTACTTGTTTATTTAGTGTTAATATATGGTTATTTTCCGTTTCAACATGTTCTATCTACACTTCTGTTAAAATTGAATAATCACTTATTCTTCTGTTGTTTGATACTTTACATTAGTATAGGATGATACCACAAATTTGGGTATCAATCCGATACCAAGTAGTTACAGGATCATACATTGGTCATAGTCAAAGTCCTCATGTGTCCAGGAACATATTTCTTGAGTTTATAAACATAATATAAAAAAAAATTTAAACGAAAAAAGATTTTGTGATGCTAAAAAATATTGATGTAATAATAATAATAATAGATTTTATTTGTAAAAAGCACTTTACATTGAGTAAACAACCTCAAAGTGCTACAGTGTATTAACAATTGTTTAAAATAAAAAGATAATTAAAAAAAATAGAACAGCCAAATAGCTAGAAGTAGTATACATATACCGTATTTTCCGCACTATAAGGCGCACCTAAAAACCTCCAATTTTCTCAAAAGCTGACAGTGCGCCTTATAATCCAGTGCGCCTTATATATGGACCAATATTGAGCCACAACAGGTCTCGCAACCCCAGCCTCTACTGTAGCGTCTATTCTATGCGCCTTATAATGTGGTGCACCTTATAATGCGGTGCGCCTTATATATGAACAAAGTTTTAAAATAGGCCACTCATTGAAAGTGCGCCTTATAATCCGGTGTGCCTTATAGTGCGGAAAATACGGTATCTAAAAAAAGGCTTTTTTTAAAAGAAGGGTTTTTAAGCCTTTTTTTAAAAGCATCCACAGTCTGTGGTGCCCTCAGGTGGTCAGGGAGAGCGTTCCACAGACTGGGAGCTTTGTCCTCGGAGGTTGGAGGAGGTTAGCCTGTCTGGAGCGGCGGTGTCGTGTGGAGGATTTGGGGGTGAGTAGTTCTTTGAGGTAGAGGGGGGCATTTCCATGTAATCATAGTAGTATCGACGAGATACGCTCCCGTACTTAGTATCATTACAGTGGATGTCAGGTTTAGATCCACCCATGGCGTTTGTTTACATTGTGACGCCGGTGAGAGAATTGTGAACGGGGGAATTCACAGACAAATTGTGGATTCAAGGGCCACCACGACATTGTTCGGGCATGTGGGTCTCTCCGACCCTGCGGGCAGACCACCCATCTGCCATTCTTTCCCGCCAGTTCGTTGTTTAGGTGCACTGTAAATGCGAAAAAAAAAAGTTTCCATCATGGTTTTGCGACACACTTCAATATTGAAACGTCTGAAAAACCACCTCATGTTTTAGCGATATGTTATAGGTTTCCACTATCAATTCCTTATTGCGAAATTTAGGCAATGGAAACGCAGCTAATGTCACCACGTCAATGGAAAAAAAAAAAAGTACTGGTATTTTTCAATGCCAGTATAGTACCTTTTTTACTTCATTAGTACCGCGGTATTTTATTAGTACCGGTATACCGTACAACCCTAGTAAAGCTGTTGAATAGCTACATTATTTATGATTATTGATAGATTATTATGTAAAAGTGATAAATCAACCCTCAAATGCAAAACTTCAATATTCCTTGAATAACTTGATAAATTATATAACTAATTCTCAAATTTAAAAAAAAAAAGAATATTTAAAGAAAATCTCAAAATTCACTGCCTTTTTTAAGTTGTGTATTTCCACCAAGAAAACATCATCCTGCCTGGAAATACATTAAATAAAAACATGTCCTGTGTTACAATAAAGGGTCATAATCAACTCTATGACTCTCTTACATTGTTTCCAATGTAAGTGTGAACGTTTTCTTGTTGTCCCAATACGACTTTTTCCCTTCCGATATATCAATATTGGGGTATTGACTCTTACCAATAATGATCACACTGCAAAAACTGAAATCTAAGTAAGATTAAATATCTCAAAGAAGGGTGAAATTTGCTTATTTTCTGACTGATAAAATAATTCTTCTCACTAAGCAGATTTTATGTTAGAGTGTTTTACTTGTTTTAAGGGTTTTGGTCCTAAATGATCTCAGTAAGATATTACAGCTTGTTGCTGAGATGTGATGACCTATATTGAGTAAAACATGCTTGAAACTAGAATATCAAGTGTTGCAAAGCTGTGTCATCAACACTCACAAGTATAAAACTACTTTTTTAAAGTAATCATTTCTTATTTCAAGCATGAAAAAAAAAAAAATCACAATTGTGTCTCATAATTAAAACGGATGACAGCCAAATGGACTTTGCTGTTTTATTTTCAATGAAACAAGAGAAAATACGTACTCATATAGTAGTACAGTTGGCACAGTACAGTAAACTGACAGTTAATATTTAAACATTTAACATTTCAAACTATTTTGAACAGAAATAGTTCATTCACATGAATTCTTCAAAATTACAATTACAATTTTTTTGGCCGGGGACCGGGCTGTATATATGCGCACTAATTGACTCAAAGAGCATGCACTTGGCGCGATTATGTCATGTTATCGATGGAAAAATGCATTTTTAGACCATATGATTTGCCTGAGCGGCTAGTAGACCCCGAGAGTAACAAGCGGTTGCCTTGTTGCCTTTCCATTAAGAACAATAAATTAGTTTTTAGTATAAGTTTGCTGGTTTCAAGAAATGTAACGCCTAGTGCATATCATTATGTCAAGATAATGGCACTAGCATTTACTTAATTTAGGAATATTTTTCAACATATTGAGCAAAAAGGTCTTTTTTTTTCCCCAAGAAAAGTTCACTTGTTATTAGTGAGAATATACTTATTTTAAAGGTATTTTTGGGTATATTGAAGTTAGCTAATTTTACTTGTTTTGGAAAGTCTTGATAAGCCAAATTTTCTTGTTCTATTGGCAGATAATTTTGCTTAGTTCAAATAAAATACCCCTAATTTTTGTATTTTTTAGGGACCGAGTCCCTCTGGGACAGAGGACCCTATTGTATTTCTAGCGTTCTATTATTATTATTATTATTATTATACCGCCGCCTCTTTGAGCTGTAATTTGACCCCCTTAACATGCTTCAAAATTCACCAATTTGGACACACACATCAGGCCTGGTGAAAATTGCGATCTAATCAAAAAACCAAACCCCAAAACTCAAAATTGCGCTCTAGCGCCCCCTAGGAAGAAAACACAGACAAAACTGCCTCTACCCCCCAGTAGGAATGTCGTAGAGACATGAAACAAAAACCTCTATGTAGGTCTCACTTAGACCTAGATTTCATACACTGACAACCCCCAGCAAAAATCAACAGAAAGTTTGCAATTCCCCCTTCAAAACAAAAGTTGAGTAAACACAGTCGCCTTTTTTCAAACATTATCTGCTCTGAGCGCGTTTGTCGTGTCGGCTTCAAATTAGCACAGGAGAGAGATTGAACCCTTTTGATTAAAAGTTGATGAGAGTTTTCATTTTTCTTGTTTTTGAACACTGACTTTTCGCAGTGCAGATACAATTTCAGCACAAAGAGTACCTACTTTTCATTTTTTTGTCGTGTGGAATGTTTAAAAAAGGCTTGATCAAGTGAAAATAGTTGAACAGAAAATGATAGTAGGTATGAAAAACACTAATCTACAGTAGGTGATGTTGTATTTTGGCCTCATTCCTGTGACAATGCTGCGTGTGACTGAAGCACACGTGCCCATAGCCTACCATGTTCACCTTTTGGAAATGAATTCACTAAAATACAAGAACATATGTTAACGGGCTGTCAAGATTTTCACAAATAAATTGATTTTTTTCGCTAATATTGGACCAATATCCAATATCAATATCGGATCAGGACATCCCTACTTTAAATCCTCCCTGTCCTTAGTTCTTACAACTTAGTCACTCATCAGTGTATTGCATTCTCTTCCATCCGTGCGTTTAGGACTAGACCCAGTCAAGGTCATTGGCAATGTCTTGACAAAATCCCCCTTAAAGCCGTCGAGCATTATGAGAAACAGATATCGCCCTACATTTGACCACAAAAATGCCAGCTGTAGACTTGTTGGAGGTTACATTTTGCCAGTCATATCAAGACACAATCTTTGTCTAGTTGCAAACAATCACTTTAAAGATTGCTTTGGAAGAATTTCAGAGGAAGTCTCATCCAACTGTGAGGTCACCACCAAGGGGGGGGGGGGCTTTGGCGGGTACGGCTGAGATGACGTGGAGTGGCGGGGAGCAGGGTTATCACTGTGGTGAGTGGCGAATACGGTCATTGTCTGGTCGGGTAGACCGTGGCCTTCAAAGCGGCAGAGAGAGAGGACGATTATCTGGACTGTTGAGAGAATGAGATGAGAGGCTAACAGGAAGGAAGGAGGTGTTTGGCCCACCAGACCTCTTGAAGGATCATATGCGATATAAGGCCACCGAGTACAGTTGAACCTCTGAGGTCATCCACAAGCTGTCTGTTTGGATTCTTCGGGACCTTCCGATATAACAATATGTATCTACTATTCTACAGTTAAGAGAAAAATGAATTCAAGGGAGTAGAAATGGAAAGAAGTCCGAAAACTGAGTAATGTTTTACTAACCTAAAAGGACCCATAGCGTCCGAATGAAATATCACCAACAAATTATGTATGTATTTTCTGCTCCTGAAAATGAATGTGGCAGTCGTAGCTACCTGTACTTGGAACACCCCGTTTCCACCACCAGAGTCGATATGCCGTCCCCTCTTGGTGTGACATCATCTACAGAACTAGAGCCCATTTTCCTACTACGAACTAATGAAGCTGAACAATAGACTACTGACCGCATCTGAAGTAAACAAGCTACAACAACACCTGTGAAAGCCTTTGACAAAACTGCCAAAAAGAAGAAGGACTTAAAAGGGGTGAATCACAAGTTTGGATCCCCAGTGCTCTACGTTTGCTGGCAAGGTTAAAATGTCAATGCAAGAATCTGCCAACGTGTTTACAGTGGTCCAAGTTCCTCGATACAACAGGAGCACTGTGGTGTTTTTAGGAATTTTCTGCAAAAATGTTTGTCTGCCAAGTTTTGAACTGAACTCCAGGGCCGGTATTGTGTCATTCAAGGGTCGCATTTTGCCCCCGGGCCACCAGTTGAATAGCTCTGAGTTACACCTTTGCTTATTTTCGACATTAAGATATTGTAGTTTAAACATAACTGAGTATTTGCGTTTCGAAATAAAAGGAACATTTCTGAAAAATTTTATCAAATGAGGGAATAATATGCGATATGATGCCACCAAGTACAGTTGAACCTCTGAGGTCGGTTTGGATTTTTCGGGACCTTCAGATATCTCAATATGTACCTAATATTCTACAGTTAAGAGAAAAATGAAGTCGAGGGAGTAGAAATGGAAAGAAGTCCGAAAACTGAGTAATGTTTTACTAACCTAAAGGACCCATAGCGTCCGAATGAAATATCACCAACAAATTCTGTACGTATTTTCTGCTCCTGAAAATGAATGTGGCAGTCGTAGCTACCTGTACTTGGAACACCCCGTTTCCACCACCAGACTCGATATGGCATCCCCTCTTGGTGTGACATCATCTGCAGAACTAGAGCCCATTTTCCTACTACGAACTAATGAAGCTGAACAATAGACTACTGACCGCATCTGAAGTAAACAAGCTACAACAACACCTGTGAACGCCTTTGAAAAAACTCCAAAAAAGGAGAGGACTTAAATCACAAGTTTGGACCCCAGTGCTCTACGTTTGCTGGCAAGGTTAAAATGTCACTGCAAGAATCTGCCAATGTGTTCACAGTGGTCCAAGTTCCTCGATACAACAGGAGCACTGTGGTGTTTTTAGGAATTTTCTGCAAAAATGTTTGTCTGCCAAGTTTTGAACTGAACTCCAGGGCCGGTATGGTGTCATTCACGGGTCGCATTTCGCCCCCGGGCCGCCAGTTGAATTTGCTTATTTTCGAACCTATTGTAGTTTAAACATAACTGTCAGTATTTGCATTTAAAAGTAATAGGAACATTTTCGAAATGCTGCTTTTATTCTAAAGGCCTGGCTTTACCGACTACAGATACGCTGATACTTCCCCGGTGGTGCCTAGCGGACTGGAAGCTTTGCTGCTCTGGCTGTACTGATAGGATTTATTTTTTTTAAATTTAACTTAAAACAGTGGTAGTCAAAATAAGAGTGTTTGTTAAGGACAACAGGAGGATTGACAGGTGTCCAATCAAAAGGTTGAAATTTTAGCTGACGTTCTTTGGCAAATTCCAGTACTGGGGTCTGCTAGGGTTCTCCCTTCAGAAATGGTATTAAATGTCAGAATATTTCAGGTTGTGCTGTTGCAAACACTGTGGAATATAACACCCAAAATTGTTACAGTGTCCCTGCAAAGTGCTGTCAATGATCCCACTCTAATTCTCCCAGATTTGGATGTGTGCCACAGTTCCACTGAAACGCACACACGGGGGCTTTGCAGAGTTATGTGTGGTCTCGGGAACTCATAACCTAAGACCCATCAAATGGGCTCGAAAAACCTACAAGGGAAAACAATGTCCGCTCAAACAGAGTAATGGGATTTCATTTAATTAGTTTTTCTATCAGACTTACTCCAATTAGTCCTCATATCCTGATTACAGTAGGAAATCAAAGTATGAGTAATTTGAGATCCGAGCAGTCTTAAGGCTTGTTGTTATGCTTTAAATTTGCGAGCATAATTTGGGTTACGAGCCCATCCCGCCGTCGGTTAAAGTACAAAACCCAAAATCAGTGAAGTTGGCACGTTGTGTACTTCGTAAATAAAAACAGAATACAATGATTTCCAAATCCTTTTCAACTTACAACAACATAACTGCGATGTGGCCCTCAGTGAAAACGACTTTGACACCTCTGTCCTAAGGTGAGGTATCACAGTAAATGTATTTTTATTGTATTTTCTAAACGCTTTGGTAAGCAATAATCCACTTCTTATTGTCATTCTGTTATTGCGGCACTTGACCGGTTTCAGACTCAACAAGCGATCAAAACGACACATCAGGAGCGTTGTAGACGGTACACAATCAAGGCTCTGACCTCAAAGGGCGATTCAGTGAAAGCCTATTTCTGTAAACCACAGCTGGGCCTGGAGATATGGGAGTGAAGTGAGTCGGGGCAGGTGTGTGTGTGTGTGCTGGGGAGTCAGGGCATGGAGACCGATGTCATTCTCTCACACTTCCTGCATTGTGTGTGTTTGCGGTATATCTTCCTGACCTGTCTGGCCTGGAGGTGGTGTTTGTGATAAACCACTTTCCCTCCTCTCAGTGTACTCACTAGCAGTCCTTCACCCAAAACACATTCTCACAACGTCATGGGAACCAAAGCGCTGCATTAAGAGTGATGCACCAAAGGATTTAGACCGTGGTACCTCGGGTTTTAATCAGTTATTTGTTCTGAAAGGTCCGACAAATGGGATTCTTTCTACATTTTGCGAAATGATAAGCGGGGAAACAATTGTTATGGTCAGTGTTTGGCCATGAAATAACCAACACAGTATACAAAAATTAGGGCAAACTTTTCCCAAAAATTCTAGAAATGCAGTAGGCAGGAAAACCAAAGTCCCACACTATTACAAATGTTAACAACTCAGTTCTAAATTATTCTATGCTTTCTTCTGAGGTTTTAATCTTTTCTTTTCTATGGATGTTCTTATTCGTCCAGGTCATTGTATTCTCAAGGCATTCAATCGATCCCAACTGGACTGTTTGGTTTGTCTAGAGGACATTTTACCTCTCATCAAAGTAGATTAGAGTAGACTTACATTGGTCGGACTAGGTGTGACCGATCTAAGTCTAAGACTAGATCTGACCAGTCTAAGTCTAAGACTAGATCTGACCAATCAAAGTCTAAGACTAGATCTAGTGGCGGTATAGCTCGGTTTGGCCGTGCCAGCAACTTGAGGGTTCCAGGTTTGATCATCGCTTCTGCCATCCTAGTCACTGCCGTTGTGTCCTTGGGCAAGACACTTTACCCACCTGCTCCCAGTGCCACCCACACTGGTTTAAATGTAACTTAGATATTGGGTTTCACAATGTAAAGCGCTTTCTGAGTCACAAGAGAAAAGTGCTATATAAATATAATTCACTTCACTTCACTATCTGACCAATCTAAGTGTAAGTGTCACGTCGGGTTTCGCATTTTACTGCAAAGATCGCTCTTGCAGGATTCAGACAGAAACCAAGAAATCAAGTATCATAGAAATAGTCAACGTAACGTGTTGCATGAAGCAAATAAGACAGCCAGACAGTGTGGCGAAAAAAACAGGAATAAGTAGCTCTCTGATTAGTGCCCGGAAGCAGGTGAGCGTCCCGAACACTGATCAGAGGCAGGTGAAACTAATCAGCACCCATGGTAACCAAAAACACACAAACCTAAGGGTGCTGAAAACAGAACTGAGGGAGTCAAACTAACTGAACAAAACAAGACTACAGTAGATCTGACCACTTTAAGTCTCTAAGGCTAGATCTGACCAATTTAAGTCTAAGAATAGATCTGACCAATATAAGTCTGTAGTCTTGGACTTAGATTGGTGCTAGATCTGACCAATCTAAGTCTAACACTAAAGTAGATCTGACCAGTCTAAGTCCAAGACTAGATCTGACCAATCCAAGTCTAAGACCAGATCTGACCAATCTAAGTGTGTCACGTCGGGGTCGCATTTTACTGCGTGGATCGTTCTCCCAGGATGCAGACAGAAACCAAGAAATCAAGAATCATAGAAATAGTCAATGTGCTGTATGAAGCAAATAAGACAGCCAGACAGTGTGGCGAAAAAAGCAGGAATAAGTAGCTCTCTGATTAGTGCCCGGAAGCAGGTGAGTGTCCCGAACACTGATCAGAGGCAGGTGAAACTAATCAGCACCCATGGTAACCAAAAACACACAAACCTAAGGGTGCTGAAAACAGAACTGAGGGAGTCAAACTAACTGAACAAAACAAGACTACAGTAGAACTGACCAATTTAAGTCTAAGACTAAATCTGACCAATCCAAGGCTTTAGACTACAGTAGATCTGACCAATTTAAGTGTAAGGCTAGATCTGACCAATTTAAGTCTAAGAATAGATCTGACCAATCTAAGTCTAAGACTACAGTAGATCTGACCAATTTCAATCTAAGGCTAGATATGACTAATTTAAGTCTAAGAATAGATCTGACCAATCTAAGTCTAAGACTACAGTAGATCTGACCAATTTAAGTATAATGCTAGATCTGACCAATCTAAGTCTAAGACTAAAGTAGATCTGACCAGTCTAAGTCTAAGACTAGATCTGACCAATTTAAGTCTATGACTAGATCGGACCAATCTAGGTCTAGGACTACAGTAGACCTGACCAATTTAAGTCTAAGGCTAGATCTGAACAATTTAAGTCTAAGAATAGATCTGATCAATCTAAGTCTAAGACTACAGTAGATCTGACCAATTTAAGTCTAAGGCTAGATATGACTAATTTAAGTCTAAGAATAGATCTGACCAATCTAAGTCTAAGACTACAGTAGATCTGACCAATTTAAGTATAATGCTAGATCTGACCAATCTAAGTCTAAGACTAAAGTAGATCTGACCAGTCTAAGTCTAAGACTAGATCTGACCAATTTAAGTCTAAGACTAGATCGGACCAATCTAGGTCTAGGACTACAGTAGATCTGACCAATTTAAGTCTAAGGCTAGATCTGACCAATTTAAGTTTAAGACTAGATCTGACCAATCCAAGTGTATAAGCATGAACTGATGAAGCCTACTTGGATGAGAGGCCAAACGTCTTCAGAGACAAACCAAACAGTCCAGCTGCGATGGATTGAATGCCCTAAATATTTATATTTGACTTCTACAGATTGTGGTAGAAATGACCATGAATAATTTCGATTCTAAATTATTTTCTACTGCCACAGTACTTCATAGCTTGTGAGTCGGTCACTCACTTGTTTTGGTCTTCTTTGCCTCTCTTTATGTTCTTCCACCACATGTAAACATCAGATGCTTAACAGTCCATGTTCTGTCCTGTCAGGTACTTGGCCAAGCTGTCATCAGTGGGAAGCATCCGGGATGAAGAGACGTGCGAGAGGTTACGAGGCCTCATCCAGAGACAGGTGCGCTGCTGATTAAACGTTTTGCAAATAATAACCGATGCAAAATAAAAAAAAATTGCTGCAAAACACGTCCTAGTAGCCGGTCTACCGGAGGTGTGTGAGTCGTGAACGAGTCGTTCAAAAATGGGCAGTATTCACGAGTGGGCCGACTCGTCTCTGTTCATTGACTTACCCTTGTTATCCCTGGTTAAATCCAAATAAGGAAACTAGATAACATGTCACTAAATGTGCACCTAATACTCTAACTGCATTTGTACTAATGGGTTAGCTTTATTCCTTCCTGCCAAAGCTTTATGACACGCCCGACAAAACAAACAATTAACTTGCACGGGCCATTAATTTCACAGACTCACGTGCGCTTTTCAAAGACTCGATTTCACTGACAAACGGGTACTCGACTAAGACTCAAATGTCACGTCTGCTGGACAAAGACTCAAGTTTCAGTGACTCGTGCACTCGACAGACTTGAGTTGAACTGATTCCTGTGCTATTTTCAAAGATTCAATTTCATGACACTTGTACTTGACTAAGACTCGAGTCTCACGTCTGCTGGACAAAGGCTCAAGTTTCAGTGACTCGCGCACTCGACAGACTTGAGTTGAACTGATTCACGTGTGCTTTTCAGAGACTCCATTTCATTTCTCCACTAAGACTCGAGTCTCACGTCTGCTCAACAAAGACTCAAGTTTTACAGTTTCATGTGTACTGGACAGACTTGAGTTTCACTGATTCACGTGCGCTTTTCAAAGACTCAATATGCACTCGACAGACTTGAGTTGAACTGATTCACGTGTGCTTTTCAGACTCCATTTCACGATACGTGTACTCGACTAAACTCGAGTCTCACATCTGCCCGACAAAGACTTAAGTTTTACAGTTTCATGTGTACTGGACAGACTTGAGTTTCACTGATTCACGTGCGCTTTTCAAAGACTCGATATGCACTCGACAGACTTGAGTTGAACTGATTCCCGTGCGCTTTTCAAAGATTCCATTTCACGATACGTGTACTCGACTAAGACTCGAGTCTCACATCTGCTCGACAAACACTCAAGTTTTACAGTTTCATGTGTACTGGACAGACTTGAGTTTCACTGATTCACGTGCGCTTTTCAAAGACTTGATATGCACTCGACAGACCTGAGTTTCCGAGGATGTCGTTGTGGCTTGTGCAGCCCTTTGAGACACTAGTGATTTAGGGCTATATAAGTAAACTTTGATTGATTCATTCATTTAAGCCAGGACTTTGGGAAGGCCATTCTAAAACCTTAAAGGCGTACTGAAATGAGATTTTCTTATTGAAACGGGGATAGCAGATCCATTCTATGTGTCATACTTGATCATTTCGCGATATTGCCATATTTTTGCTGAAAGGATTTAGTAGAGAACATCGACGATAAAGTTCGCAACTTTTGGTCGCTGATAAAAAAGCCTTGCCTGTACCGGAAGTAGCGTGACGTCACAGGTTGAAGAGCTCCTCACATCTGCACATTGTTTTCAATCATGGACGCCAGCAGCGTGAGCGATTCGGACCGAGAAAGCGACGATTACCCCATTAATTTGAGCGAGGATGAAAGATTCGTGGATGAGGAAAGTGAGAGTGAAGGATTAGAGGGCAGTGGAAGCGATTCAGATAGGGAAGATGCTGTGAGAGGCGGGTGGGACCTGATATTCAGCTGGGAATGACTAAAACAGTAAATAAACACAAGACATATATATACTCTATTAACCACAACACAACCAGGCTTATATTTAATATGCCACAAATTAATCCGCATAACAAACACCTCCCCCCTCCCGTCCATATAACCCACCAATACAACTCAAACACCCGCACAACACACTTAATCCCACAGCCCAAAGTACCGTTCACTTCCGCAAAGTTCATACAGCACATATATTTCCCCAAAGTTACGTATGTGACATGCACATAGAGGCACGTACGGGCAAGCGATCAAATGTTTGGAAGAAAGCTGCATACTCACGGTAGCGCGTCTGCTATCCAACTCAGTCCTCCTGGTTGTGTTGCTGCAGCCAGCCGCTAATACACCGATCCCACCTACAGCTTTCTTCTTTGCTGTCTTCATTGTTCATTAAACAAATTGCAAAAGATTCACCAACACCGATGTCCAGAATACTGTCGAATTTTGCGATGAAAACAGACGCTGTTTGTATTGGGACACAGTGGTGTCCCAATACTTCCGCACAATCCGTGACGTCACGCGCAAACTTCATCATACCGAGACGTTTTCAGCCGGATATTTCCCGGGAAATTTAAAATGGCACTTTATAAGTTAACCCGGCCGTATTGGCATGTGTTGCAATGTTAAGATTTCATCATTGATATATAAACTATCAGACTGCGTGGTCGGTAGTAGTGGGTTTCAGTAGGCTTTTAATTCCAGCCCGATTTAGCCATTCCTTTGCCACTTTTGACGTGTGTTTGGGGTCCTGTTGGAACACCCAACTGCGCCCAAGACCCAACCTCCGGGCTGATGATTTTAGGTTGTCCTGAAGAATTTGGAGGTAATCCTCCTTTTTCATTGTCCCATTTACTCTCTGTAAAGCACCAGTTCCATTGGCAGCAAAATAGGCCCAGAACATAATACTACCACCACCATGCTTGACGGTAGGAATGGTATTCCTGGGATTAAAAGCCTTACCTTTTCTCCTCCAAACATATTGCTGGGTATTGTGGCCAAACAGCTCAATTTTTTGTTTCATCTGACATCACATGGACAAAGATAAGACTTTCTGGAGGAAAGGGTAGGCAATTATTGGAAGCTCAAGACAGCCATGACATTATGTTCTTTACAAGTAGGGATGACGTTCGAAACCGGTTCTCCCGGTTTTTCGATAAGAAAAGAACCGATTCCATGGACTCGAATCCCTTTTTGAGAACCGGTCCCCGTTATCGAGGCCACTATAGTAAAGAAAAAGAGTTGGTTCTTTATTCGAATCCCTGGGAACGAATCCCGTCTCACAGGAAATGCCCTTTGGGACATCACAGGAAATGATGTAGCTCAGTCTAATGACTGAGCTAAAAAGCAGACATGCTAATTTTTTGGAAGAAGAATTGTTGATTGATGACTATGGCTTTCTTAGTGTCATAGTGTGTGTAGTTGGTATGTTCCAATAGCAGCAGAAGTGCACTTTTTGGAGAGCTGTATTATTTTCAGTTTTGTGCCCAAGGGACTGATTTTATTTAACCTTATATTATTATTTATACACCGATAGTGATCACAGAGACAGGTTGTTTTTGTGTTACTGTATATATTTGTTTTTCTGAAAAATCCCACTTAATATACTTTGGGTAACAACAGTCAATATTTATTTATTTATTATGGATTCGATAAGAGAATCGGTTCGATAAGAGGATTCGATAATGGGCTCGAACTCGATAATTTCTTATCAAACATCATCCCTATTTACAAGTGTATGTAAACTTTTGACCACGACTGTACATGTGTTCATTCATAGTTGTGATGCCTTCAGTGACAATCTACAATGTAAATAGTCATGAAAATAAAGACAACGCATTGAATGAGAAGGTGTGACCTGTACTGTGTATATAATCAAGGTTGTATCAATGTCTTGTGCCCTCAACTTGACTTTATGTAAACCATGTGTTTGCCGCCGCAGGTTCAAATCTGTAAGCGCAGCGTGGAGGTGATGGACGCGGTGCGTCGGGGCGCCCAGCTGGCGATCGACGAGTGCCAGTTCCAGTTCCGCAACCGCCGGTGGAACTGTTCCACTCTGGAGACCATGCCTGTGTTCGGCAAGGTGGTCACCCAGGGTATGTTTGTCTACCTCAAACAGCCAGCACAATCACTTCTTCATCACACTCGTCTTCACTCTTTGCTTATGTGTGTGTGTGTTAGGCACCCGCGAGGCGGCCTTTGTGTATGCCATCTCAGCAGCCAGTGTGGCGTTCGCGGTCACACGGGCCTGCAGTAGCGGAGAGCTGGAAAAATGCGGCTGTGACCACAACGTGCATGGAGTCAGTCCAGAGGGTGCGTATCACCAGATCTCTTCTCCTGACAGACACCAGTCAGTACTCCAGTCTACTTTTTTTAAGGGAATGTTATCGTTGTTTACGTAACCGGACTGAAAAACACAACCTGGTAACTGAAAGGTGCTCGAAGTAAGCGGTGCTTGTGGGATTATCGTTATTATCACTGACTCAGACTGTGGTTGGTAAACTCGCAGCCAGGGAGCCAAACAATGAGACCTCTTATAAGTCAAATGCAAAGCTGCTGACTCGCGGCGAACGGTTTGCTGGTTCGACACTACGAGGATCACCTCAGACATTTCAGTGTTATTTGATATGGTGTTTTTGAACCCAAAAAAAATGCATATTAGAGCAATTCTAATATCTTGTCACAGGATTCCAGTGGTCGGGCTGCAGCGACAACATTGCTTACGGGGTGGCTTTTTCTCAGTCCTTCGTGGACGTGAGGGAGAGGAGTAAAGGCCAGTCCTCCAGTCGGGCCCTCATGAACTTACACAACAATGAGGCGGGAAGGAAGGTAACGCCACCTTGTCTTTATTGCATTGTCAGCATTTTTCATGTGTAGCAACCACGTCACGATGCCTTGAAATGGAACCTTTAATGATGATTGTAATCTACATTTAAAACTCTTCCTTGTGGTGTAGATTAGTGATTTTTCAAAAGTGGTAGGTGTACCACTAGTGCAGGGATGTCAAACTCGTTTTCATTGAGGGCCACATGGCAGTTATGGCTGCCATCAGAGGGCCGCTTGCAACAGTAAATAAAGTATGAATTCGCCTCTGGATTTCATTGTTAATTAGGGATGATGTTTGATAAGAAATTATCGAGTTCGAGCCCATTATCGAATCCTCTTATCGAACCGATTCCTTATCGATTCTCTTATCGAATCCAGATAGGTTGTTGTATATGGAAAAAAACACAATATTTGGTTTAACAAAAGCTCACTTTTATTTTATAAGAAAAAAATAAAATAAAATAAATAAATAAATATTGACTGTTACCCCCCTAAAAATAAATAAAAATAAAAATATTGACTGTTGTTACCCAAAGTATATTAAGTGGGATTTTTCAGAAAAACAAATATATACAGTAACACAAAAACAACCTGTCTCTGTGATCACTATAGGTGTATAAATAATAATATAGTGTTAAATAAAATCAGTCCCTTGGGCACAAAACTGAAAATAATACAGCTCTCCAAAAAGTGCACTTCTGCTGCTATTGGAACATACTAACTACACACACTATGACACTAAGAACACCACAGTCATCAATCAACAATTCTTCCCCCCTTACATGAGAGCGAAGCCTGGCAATAATTGCATATTGACTGTTCTGCCCACACTATACGTGTTGAGGTTATACAGCTTGGCAGACAGCTAACAAACAATCCAAAACAGATTAATCCATTTAGGCTCTTTATTGTTGTTGATCTTGCTTTGTCTTTTCCTATCTTTACTTTTGTCTTGCACTGGACTGTTTTTTTTTTTTTTAAACTGAAATACACACAATGACAAATGTATAAACTATGTGATTCAATTAACATACTGAAATGTAATACACAATATGTAAATATTAGCTTAACACAAATATACAGTACTATCATCAAACAAATACTTCTGAGTGTTGAAACTATTTCCGATGGTGGAAATACACCACTGGCAGCCATTTTAAGTCCTCAAAACATCCATTGAAACAGTGCACAAAAATCGTTTTTCAATAAACATCTTAGTATCAAACTTAAAGACTTTCCACCTTCATATTGAGTTAAGTTAAAGTTAAAGTACCAATGATTGTCACACACACACTAGGTGTGGTGAAATTTGTCCTCTGCATTTGACCCATCCCCTTGGGGAGCAGTGGGCAGCAGCGGCGCCGCGCCCGGGAATCATTTTGGTGATTTAACCCCCAATTCCAACCCTTGATGCTGAGTGCCAAGCAGGGAGGTAATGGGTCCCATTTTTATAGTCTTTGGTATGACTCGGCTGGGATTTGAACTCCAACCTAACAAGTTAAACAGTTTACTTACAGACTTATCTTTTCCAAGGCTTGTAAGAGCTAACACAACTTGTCTACTTCTCAATTATCTCAACCCGGAAGTGCTCAAACTAATGACGCGTAGTATTTTCATAACGCCACAAGGTGTCAGTAAGAGTCTACAATCAAATGGGCATAACATTGCAGGTCCCACAGGGCATTTCCTGTACGTGGGAAGGGATTCGTTCCCAGGGATTCGAATAAAGAACCAACTCTTTTTCTTTACTATAGTGGCCTCGATAACGGGAACCGGTTCTCAAAAAGGGATTCGAGTCCATGGAATCGGTTCTTTTCTTATCGAACAACCGGGAGAACCAATTTCGAACATCATCCCTATTATTAATGATATAAATTGTTTTAAGTAGACTGTCGATTTTACAGTAAAAACTTTACATTTACAAATTCTTACTGTAAAATATTGCAGGTTTTTTTTACAACATTTTACGGTAAATTCAACAGTACCGCTGTTTTTTTTTTAGGGGGTGGGGGGGGTTACGGAAAAAGCTGGCAGCTTAGTTGCCAGAATTTTTGTGTTAAATTTACATTGGTTTTTACAACATTATATTGTTAATGTAAAATCAGTACAAGTTATTTTTTACTTTGGCAACTTAGCTGCCAGTTTTTCTACCGTAAAAACAAATGTACCGTCTTTCCATTTACAGTAATATACCGTTAAAAACAACAACCGTAGATTTTACAGTCAAAAACTGGCAGCTCAGTCAACAGAAAAAAACAGTAGTATTTTTTTAAATTTACATTAATATCCTGTGAAGAACAAAGTACAATTTATTGTCATTTTTATTCATTTGATGGGTAGTTTGCTGTAAAGGTAAGTATTTTTTTTAAATTTTTATTCAGACAAAAATATGTTTGGAAAGTATGATAATATACTGTAATATTTGTTGCAATATTGGATACTATTAAAGTTTAAAAGGTATGCAATTTAAAGCAGTACATATATTTTTTCTGTCAAAATGAAAAAAATCAATTACATTTAGTGAGAAAATATTAAGTACTTAATTGATATATATCATTTCCAGGTGTTTGCGTGCTAGATAAAATAATGTGCACCAGTGGTATGTGAGCTCCATCTAGTGGTACGCCAAAGAATCACTTGATTAAAGTACAGTGTTTTATATTCCTATCGTCAATCACAGTGTGCCTGTTCAAACTGTGTGTAATGGTACAGTGGACAAAAATAAGAATGACACTTGTTAAATAAAACCTCTGCCTTGTTTTCAATGAATACTTAGGCCTACTATGCTACTGTATTTGAATGTTGCTCGTTATAATAGTATAATAGAGAGCCAAGTTTTTTTCTGAGGTGGTACTTGGTGAAAAAAGTTTGAGAACCACTGTTCTAGATTAGTGTTTCTTAACCAAAACAATATAAAAAATATCTGTTTTTTCAGCTGTGGGTCACAAACTTGTAATACACTTTTCCCCCACTTGTGGCAGTAATGACAGAAAAGTCTGGAGCCAAAGTCATAGATAAGTTTTTTAAGTGCAAAAATTATGACTAAAGTGGTAAAACTATATTCATTTGCAGGTCAATTTTATTGACTGTTTATCTAATAAACATACACAGTACAGGCCATAAGTTTGGACACACTTTCTCATTCAATGCGTTTTCTTTATTTTCATGACTACTTACATTGTAGATTGTCACTGAAGGCATCAAAACTATGAATGAACATGTGGAAAAAATGGTGAAATACCTGAAAACATGTTTTATGTTTTAGTGTCTTCAAAATAGCCACCCTTTGCTCTGATTACGGTTCTGCACACTCTTGGCATTCTCTCGATGAGCTTTAAGAGGTAGTCACCTGAAACGGTTTTCACTTCACAGGTGTGCTTGAAGCTCGTCGAGAGAATGCCAAGAGTGTGCAAAGCAGTAATAAGAGAACAGGGTGGCTATTTTGAAGAAACTAGAATATAAAACATTGTGGGTTTGAACACCAGAGTGTGGATCTTTGCTACTTGCAAGTTCTGCCAATTGGAGACTCTAAATTGGAATATCAAGGTGAGTGTTAATGATTGCTTGTCTTCGTGTGCTCGTAAAGTTACAAGTGGAGATGTCCGATAATGGCTTGAGGGGACGGGGGGCGGTGTTGAGGTGGGCGGAGTTTGGTGGTAGCGGGGGGTGTATATCGTAGCGTCCCGGAAGAGTTAGTGCTGCAAGGGGTTCTGGGTATTTGTTCTGTTGTGTTTATGTTGTGTTACGGTGCGGATGTTCTCCCGAAATGTGTTTGTCATTCTTGTTTGGTGTGGGTTCACAGTGTGGCGCATATTTGCAACAGTGTTAAAGTTGTTTCTACGGTCACCCTCAGTGTGACCTGTATGGCTGTTGACCAAGTATGCCTTGCATTCAGTCGTGAATGTGAAAAACCGTAGATATTATGTGACTGGGCCGGCACGCAAAGGAAGTGCCTTTAAGGTTTATTGGCGCTCTGTACTTCTCCCTACGTCCGTGTACACAGCGGCGTTTTAAAAAGTCATTAATTTACATTTTTGAAACAGATACCGATAATTATGAAACCGATATTGATAATTTCCGATATAACATTTTAAAGCATTTATCGGCTGATAATATCGACAGTCCGATATTATTGGTTTTCTCTAGTTTCTACAACTCAGATTTTTTTGTGATAGAGTGATTGGGGGCGGGGTTTGGTGGTAGCGGGGGGGTGTATATTGTAGCGTCCCGGAAGAGTTAGTGCTGCAAGGGGTTCTGGGTATTTGTTCTGTTGTGTTTATGTTGTGTTACGGTGCGGATGTTCTCCCGAAATGTGTCTGTCATTCTTGTTTGGTGTGGGTTCACAGCGTGGCGCATATTTGTAACAGTGTTAAAGTTGTTTATACGTCCACCCTCAGTGTGACCTGTACGGCTGTTGATCAAGTATGCATTGCATTCACTCATGTGTGTGTAAAAGCCGCATATATTATGTGACTGGGCCGGCACGCTGTTTGTATGGAGGAAAAGCGGACGTGACGACAGGTTGTAGAGGACGCTAAAGGCGGTGCCTTTAAGGCACACCCCCAATAATGTTGCCTGGGTGGAAATCGGGAGAATGGTTGCCCCGGTAGATTTTCGGGAGGGGCACTGAAATTCGGGAGTCTCCCGGGAAAATCGGGAGGTTGAAACCGATACCGATAATTTCCGATATTACTCTCCTGATGATGTGGTGCAGTTCTACAAGCAAAGTTGTGTTACTGTCTTCTGGATGCTTCTAATCGAGTTCTGTGTCATCCTTCCAGACCATCCTGGCTCACATGCGCGTGGAGTGTAAATGCCACGGCGTGTCGGGCTCGTGCGAGGTGAAGACCTGCTGGAAGGCCATGCCGCCCTTCCGCAAGGTGGGCAACATCATCAAGGAGAAGTTCGACGGCGCCACCGAGGTAGAGCAGCGCAAAATGGGCTCCGCCAAATTCCTGGTGCCTCGCAACTCCCAGTTCAAGCCCCACACGGATGAAGACCTGGTCTACTTGGAGCCCAGTCCGGACTTCTGCGACCGCGACCCGCGCACGCCGGGCATGCTGGGCACGGTGGGGCGGCAGTGCAACAGAACCTCAAAGGCCATAGACGGCTGCGAGCTGATGTGCTGCGGCCGCGGCTTCCAGACGCAGGAGGTGGAGGTGGTGGACAGGTGCAGCTGCAAGTTCCACTGGTGCTGTTACGTCAAATGCAAACAGTGCCGCAAAACCGTGGAGATGCACACTTGCCGGTGATGGCGCAACGGCCAGAGTGAGCACTGAGGACTGGATACCGCCAACCCTTCCACTAAACAGACCCGAGTCGCTGAGAGGACCACGGAGCATCCCATTTCCTCATCTCTTCTCCATTTAGAATGCATCGTTCACTTCCTCCCTTTTTTATAATGTTTAACTTATTTGCTGAGACTGAGGAGCTTATCTGGGATTGACTCAGAAGGAGGGGGGGGGTCGACGCATGGAGATAAGGAGGGATAAACAGCCCCCTGGATGGGTGGGGTTAAGAGATTTGGGTCTAGAGGAGAGCTCTGTCCTTGCTGCTGCTTCAACGATCCAATGGGAGTGCTCACGGACACAAAAGGAAAGACTGAACCAGTCACGGGTGGACCTTCTGTGTGCTTTCTGTGTAAATGGCTGCACTGAGCTTTATTAACAAAAACCCAAAAGCAGTGAAGTTGGCACGCTGTGTAATTCGTAAATAAAAACCGAATACAATGATTTCCAAATCCTTTTCAACTTATATTCAATTGAATAGACTGCAAAGACAAGATATTTAATGTTCGAACTGAGAAACTTAATTGTTTTTGCAAATAATCATTAACTTAGAATTCAAAAGTTGGCACTGGGGCATTTTTACCACTGTGTTACATGGCCTTTCCTTTTAACAACACTCAGTAAACGTTTGGGAACTGAGGAGACCCATTTTTGAAGCTTTTCAGGTGGAATTATTTCCCATTCTTGCTTGATGTACAGCTTAAATTGTTCAACAGTCCGGGGTCTCAGTTGTGCTTCATAATACACTACACATTTTCAATGGGAGACAGGTCTGGACTACCCGCACTCTTTTACTACGAAGCCACGCTGTTGTAACACGTGGCTTGGCATTGCCTTGCTGAAATAAGCAGGGGCGTACATGATAACGTTGCTTGAAAGGCAACATATGTTGCTCCAAAACCTGTATGTACCGTTCAGCATTAATGGTGCCTTCACAGATGTGTAAGTTACCCATGCCTTGGGCACTAATACACCCTCATACCATCACAGATGCTGACTTTTCAACTTTGCGCCTAGAACAATCCGGATGGTTCCTTTCCTCTTTGGTCCGTAGGACACAACGTCCACAGTTTTCCAAAAACAATTTGAAATGTGGACTCGTCAGACCACAGAACACTTTTCCACTTTGCGTCAGTCCATCTTAGATGAGCTCAGGCTCAGTGAAGTCAGCGGCATTTCTGGGTGTTGTTGATAAATGGCTTTCGCTTTGCATAGTAGAGTTTTAACTTGGACTTACGGATGTAGCGGCGTACTGTATTTACTGACAGTGATTTTCTGGAGTCTTCCTGAGTCCATGTGGTGATATCCTTTACACAATGATGTCACTTTTTGATGCAGTATAAACTGGAGGGATCAAAGGTCACTAATATCATCGCTTACGTGCAGTGATTTCTCCAGATTCTCTGAACCTTTTGATGATATTACAGATGCTGACTTTTGAACTTTGCGCCTAGAACAATCCGGGTTTGGTCCAAATGAGCTAATATTTGCAAAAAATAACTATGTTTTCCACTTCGAACGTTAAGTATCTTGTCTTTGCAGTCTATTCAATTGAATATAAGTTGAAAAGGATTTGCAAATCATTGTACTTTGTTTTTATTTACCATTTACACCACGTGCCAACTTCACTGGTTTTGGGGTTTTGTACATGCATAGGGAAATAATTCCGAGTGAAATCCACTATCAGCGCCTTCCTATGTCAACTCACAGCATGAGCACAAGTGATGGGCATCGGGCACAAACATACGACAACCTCATCATACTCAGATTAGCATCACCATCCGCACCACCAATAAAACACAGTAACCTAAACCTTGTTTCTAGTTGGGTTCAGTTTGTAACAAAACATTTTTTTTTTCCAATTCAATAACTAATGAAATCAATAAGGCTTGAAAGGGTGACGTAGTGAACGCAATGCATTGTGGGTTTTATGGGCGTCTGGGTAGCTGTCCTAAAGTTTTGTCCTTTTCTTTAGCAAGTTCAAAACATGCAGAAAAACGATTTAGTGGTGTTTATCTGAGACTGGGTTTTTGTAGCAGGCTGTTCACGTTAGCCAAGCTCGCTGCGGGCTACAAGTAAAGTACCGTATTTTTCGGACTATAATTTAATTTTCTAAAAAATCGACAGTGCACCTTATAACCCGTGCGCCTAATATACGGAATAATTCTGGTTGTGCTTACCGACCTCGAAGCTATTTTATTTGGTACATGGTGTAATGATAAGTGTGACCAGTAGATGGCAGTCACACATAAGAGATACGTGTAGACTGCAATATGACGCCAGTAAACATAACTAAAACTTTAAGAACATTACACACGGCACTCAAAAATCTGTCAAAATGTTTTAGTATGACTTTGAAGCCGCACCGCTCGATGGATTGTCGGCCCATTATTATGGTGCGTGTATAAGGACCGCAAAATGGCACCCATTAGCAGACATATTATCTGCCGTTTTGTTTCACAATATTATGCAAAACCAACTTTTGTTACCTTATGGTACTTGCTGATCTGTATTTGAGATCTGCATAAGTCCTGAAAATTAGCGCACGTCCGCCTTTGTAGTCTGTGCCGATGCCGTAGCCGATAAGCTTCTTCTTTTTGTCTATCTACTTGTTATGTGACGTTCATCCTCCGCTGTTGCCATTTCTCATATAAAGTAGTGTAAAGTTCTTACTTACATCTGTCAGTGAACCCGCCATGAAAGCGCTAAAACATACCGGTGTAGTGAGTTTACATTATTCACCCAAGGAACTTTAGTTATTAGAGGGGTTCCGGTCGGACGTTTTTTACAGATGATCTGTAAAAAATAATCTATGCAACATTTTGACCAAAGAACCACCATGACATGTTATGTAGACCACAAGGAAGTGTTTTACATTTAGAAAAAAATATATATAATATGACCACTTTAATGCGCCTTATAATCTGGTGCGCCCTATGGTCCAGAAAATACGGTACACTATTTTGGAAAAAAGCCTGCTGTCTGTTCACTTTTAGTCATGGGTAAGCACAAAAATGAATGAGTATTTTTTTTTAAAGTAGAAGTGTGTTTTTTCCAGGGAAACCTGCTTATGAAATGAATGAGTGAATTCAGAACTCTTGTCGATTGGACGTGCTTATATGGATCAATCCACCGATTGTACCTATTTTTTTCGAGGTAGCGAGCCTTTGAAACGGTTTGTTCCAGTATGGTCCCTTGATATTTTTCTTTTGTACCATCCATTGTCATCCAGTTTGCTGCAAAAAGTACGGCGGGCCCACAATGCATTGCAAAATCACGTGCCCTTTTGAGCCGCGTGCAATCATGACAAGCTTCCAATTGGTTACCAAAAGGGAACTGCACTGTTCTTTAAATTGTGCCTACCGTTCACAATCATTATGAAAGACATGACGATGGATGTTATATATTTTTTTGCATTCTAAATACTAAATAAATGCGATCAAAAGTTTGCTTACAATGAAGCCTATGGGTGCCGTGCCTACAAAGCCCTTAAAAAAACATCCAAACACCTCCACTGAGGTTGTATATACTGTACATGATGTAAGTATACATGTAATGTAGTTACAGGCACATTCATAACAACATTCAATATTTATGTATTTTGATCATTTCAAGCATTCATTTCAAAAACGCATCACAATGTTTTCTTAGATTATTCTTCATCGCTGATTATTACTCATTGTAGACTTTATGAGAGCCAACACACATAATAAAACATCACTTACTGTACAAGGTCTGCTGTCATTAGGATGCCGACTGCTAGGATGTTCATATAGTCCCATTTAGATGAAGAATGTCTCATAAACCTCAAAAAGAATAGGGTTTGGGGGCGTCTTCGTGTCATCCTCGCCGGTTTCGGGTCCTAAATGGCTGTCAGAGTGTACGAACTTGTCGGAATACATCCTCAGACTTCTTCTGTCCAGGTGAGATTAAGGGTGTAACGGTACACAAAAATTTTGGTTCGGTACGTACCTCGTTTTAGAGATTACGGTTCGGTTCATTTTCGGTACAGTAAGAAAACAACAAAATATACATTTTTTGGTTATTTATTTACCAAATTTGTAAACAATGGCTTTATCCTTTTAACATTGGGAACACCATAATAATTCTGCCCAAAAATAGAAATAGCTCTGTGTGTGATGGATGTGAGCCACCACTAGGCTGATCAGTGCAACAGCAGGCGGTCATGAATGCTAAGCATAACAATAACATACATATACACACAGGGTCCATTGCCAGGGTTCATGTGGTCAACATATATCAAATAAAAACTAAATAAGATAAGGCTCAGAATGGTTTCTTAACAAAACCTTCCTACATACAGGTAAAAGCCAGTAAATTAGAATATTTTGAAAAACTTGATTTATTTCAGTAATTGCATTCAAAAGGTGTAACTTGTACATTATATTTATTCATTGCACACAGACTGATGCATTCAAATGTTTATTTCATTTAATTTTGATGATTTGAAGTGGCAACAAATGAAAATCCAAAATTCCGTGTGTCACAAAATTAGAATATTACTTAAGGCTAATACAAAAAAGGGATTTTTAGAAATGTTGGCCAACTGAAAAGTATGAAAATGAAAAATATGAGCATGTACAATACTCAATACTTGGTTGGAGCTCCTTTTGCCTCAATTACTGCGTTAATGCGGCGTGGCATGGAGTCCATGAGTTTCTGGCACTGCTCAGGTGTTATGAGAGCCCAGGTTGCTCTGATAGTGGCCTTCAACTCTTCTGCGTTTTTGGGTCTGGCATTCTGCATCTTCCTTTTCACAATACCCCACAGATTTTCTATGGGGCTAAGGTCAGGGGAGTTGGCGGGCCAATTTAGAACAGAAATACCATGGTCCGTAAACCAGGCACGGGTAGATTTTGCGCTGTGTGCAGGCGCCAAGTCCTGTTGGAACTTGAAATCTCCATCTCCATAGAGCAGGTCAGCAGCAGGAAGCATGAAGTGCTCTAAAACTTGCTGGTAGACGGCTGCGTTGACCCTGGATCTCAGGAAACAGAGTGGACCGACACCAGCAGATGACATGGCACCCCAAACCATCACTGATGGTGGAAACGAAAGCAAATTTTGCATTTCCTTTGGAAATCGAGGTCCCAGAGTCTGGAGGAAGACAGGAGAGGCACAGGATCCACGTTGCCTGAAGTCTAGTGTAAAGTTTCCACCATCAGTGATGGTTTGGGGTGCCATGTCATCTGCTGGTGTCGGTCCACTCTGTTTCCTGAGATCCAGGGTCAACGCAGCTGTCTACCAGCAAGTTTTAGAGCACTTCATGCTTCCTGCTGCTGACCTGCTCTATGGAGATGGAGATTTCAAGTTCCAACAGGACTTGGCGCCTGCACACAGCGCAAAATCTACCCGTGCCTGGTTTACGGACCATGGTATTTCTGTTCTAAATTGGCCCGCCAACTCCCCTGACCTTAGCCCCATAGAAAATCTGTGGGGTATTGTGAAAAGGAAGATGCAGAATGCCAGACCCAAAAACGCAGAAGAGTTGAAGGCCACTATCAGAGCAACCTGGGCTCTCATAACACCTGAGCAGTGCCAGAAACTCATGGACTCCATGCCACGCCGCATTAACGCAGTAATTGAGGCAAAAGGAGCTCCAACCAAGTATTGAGTATTGTACATGCTCATATTTTTCATTTTCATACTTTTCAGTTGGCCAACATTTCTAAAAATCCCTTTTTTGTATTAGCCTTAAGTAATATTCTAATTTTGTGACACACGGAATTTTGGATTTTCATTTGTTGCCACTTCAAATCATCAAAATTAAATGAAATAAACATTTGAATGCATCAGTCTGTGTGCAATGAATAAATATAATGTACAAGTTATACCTTTTGAATGCAATTACTGAAATAAATCAAGTTTTTCAAAATATTCAAATTTACTGGCTTTTACCTGTATAAAGTGCTTTTTTTGATTGATTGATTGATTGAGACTTTTATTAGTAGATTGCACAGTACAGTACATATTCCGTACAATTGACCACTAAATGGTAACACCCCAATAAGTTTTTCAACTTGTTTATGTCGGGGTCCACCTTAATCAACATTAAACTGCCTCAAGTTGTTGCTCAGATTAAATAAAATGACAAAACTTTTCTTCTACATATAAAAAGTGCAACGTTAAACAGTTTCAAGTCAACTCAGCCTCAGATTAACTTTTCTTTCCCCCCCCCCAGCCTTTAACTATGGTGACTTTCACTCAATCTTCATGTTTTTTGCCAGAAAAATCAGTTTATCCACATAGTCTGCAGAAAGAAGAAGTGGATCAAAATCTAGTTTTGAATGCAATATGCTGATATAAAAACATTTGTTATTGCTTTAGCCCTGTCTGACTCGCCGAGGAGAGGCTGCTTGAATGCGGTGTTTGCACGACGCTCGTCTTTTTCTTCGTTGAAGCGATGTTCACTTGGGGGTGGTGACGCTTCAAATGGGTTAGCATGTTTGACGAGTTGCCAGAAGCATACCCTACCGCTGCTGAACAATGTCGGCAAACCGCTTTCGCTTTGTTGTCGTAGCCCGGTCGCTGCTAGCATGGCGTGTGTTGCGCCTCGGTGTGCATTGTTTACACAACGTGCGGTACGCTACTTAATATGTCCGTGTGGAAACTCGTTCGGTACACGAACCGAAACGGTTCAATACAAATACACGTACCGTTACTCCCTTAGGTGAGATGCATGATTTATGATCTACAATAAACTTACAGGGAGCAAGGAAGCAAGGAAGCAGCAGACCACTCGATGATGTAAACATAGGGGCACACGGTTGTGATCGCGGCACCACTATACATTATTTGTCTGCGTTAGCGCTTATAATAACAATATCACTAATACTTGGTTAATATTCAGGTCACAAAATGTAAATTGAGACCTGTTGGCGCTTTTTGAATGGTTATTTAATGGATTTTATTGGCGAAATAGTGGCGCTCCCATTGGCAGACTTTTGTTTACATGTATTTGATATTTATAAAATCCATCTGTCGTAATGTCTTTCATAATGATTGTGAACGATTGGCAATGTTCCCCAAAAAATGCAGTTCCCAGTTAAGAGACACACTGTAGTTATTGCGAAAAAATAGTATCAGCATAAAAACTGTTGCCGAATGACGCCCACAGTCTCCTTGGAATAAACAAGAAACAACACAAATTGCTGTCCTCAGTTCTTTGTTCAATTTAGGGCTGCACAAAATATCACGAAAAAAAAGATTCACTCATACAATCGATCAATCTAATTTTTTCAATTACGCATTTTTTGGTAAAATTTTACAAAAAAAACAAACTCATCGTTGTTGCCACCTTGTTCTTTCGCCGGTCAGGGCGAGTTGGCATCGCTGCCCTGGTCGGCTGTCATTCATCAAACTCTCTTGATTTCACTTGTTTTATATGCATGAATGTACTTTGGCGTGAGCCAGCGTGTCATGATTTGGATTTGATGGATTATGTTTTATTTCTACTCATTTCTAGTCAAAAAGTTCACCGACCCAAGTTTTTTTTTGACGCAAGACATTAAGGTTTCTAATAATAATTATAATAATTATAAAAGTGGTAGAAAAATTGTACCCCGTCTTGATTCCAAACAAGAAAATTGGGATTCATATTTTTTGCAGAATCGTGCAGCCCTGGTTGAATTTTTTGGCGAGTGTTGGGTTCAAGATAGGTTGGTGTTTGTGTTGGAATTAGGGTTAGAGTTGGTGTCAGGTTTAGTGTTGGGATAAGATCTAGGTTTGGATTTTGGGTTAAAGAGTTAGGGTGGGAATTCGGATTAGTGTTGGGTTTAGAGTTAGGGTAGACATTAGGTTTAGTGTTTGGGTTAGAGTTATAATCACGGTTAGTGTTGGGTTTAGATTTAGTATTGGGTTGGATTTAGTGTTGGGGTCAGGTTTAGTGTTGGGATTAAAGCGAGGATTAGTTTTGGGGTTAGAGTTAGTGTGAGAATTAGGGTTAGGATTGGGTTTAGAGTTAGGAAGAAATTTGGTTAGTATTTGGGTTAGGGTTGGTGTCGGGGTTAGGTTTGAGTTGGATTTGGAATTGGGGTCAGGTATACTGTTGAGGTTAGAGTGGGTTAGGGTTAGGACAAGGTTTAGTTTGGGGGTTAGGGTTGGAGTTGAAACAAGGGTTAGTGTTGGGGTTAGTTCTAGCTTTAGTGTTGGGGTTGGATTTAGAGTCAGGATTGGGGTCAGGGTTAGAGTTTGAGGGGGAATTAGGTTTAGTTTTTGGGTTGGGTTTAGTATTGGGTTGGATTTAGTGTTGGGATTAAAGCGAGGATTAGTTTTGGGGTTAGTGTTAGTGTTGGGAATAGGTTTGGGTTGGATTTGGAGTTGGAGTCAGGGTGGGAATTAAGGTTAGTGTTGGGGTTGGGACAAGGTTTAGTGTTGGGGTTGAAATGAGGGCACTGCTAGGTTTAGTGTTGGGTTTGGATTTGGAGTTGGGGTCAGGTTTACTGTTGGGGTTAGGGTGGGAATTAAGGTTAGTGTTGGGGTTAGGGCTAGGTTTAGTGTTTGGGTTTGGGTTGGAATCAGGGTTAGTGTTTGGGTTAGGTCAAGGTTTAGTGTTGGGTTAGCACTGGAGTTGAAGTTAGGGTTAGTGTTGAGGTTACTGCTAGGTTTAGTGTTGGGTTTGGATTTAGGGTCAGGATTGGGGTCAGGGTTAGAGTTTGAGTGAGAATTAGGTTTATTGTTGGGGTTGGGATTAGTATTGTGTTGGATTTAGTGTTGGGGTCAGGTATTGTGATGGGATAAAAGCGAGGAGTAGTTGTGGGGTTAGCCTTAGTGTTGGGGGTTGAAATTAGGGTTAGTGTTGGGGTTCCTCCTAGGTTTAGTGTTGGGTTTGGATTTAGAGTTGGGATAGGGATCACAGTTAGAGTTAGGGTGGGAATTAAGGTAACTGTAGGAGTTAGGGCTCGGTTTAGTGTTGGGGTTTGGGTTAGAAGTGAAATTAAGGTTAGTGTTGGGGTTAGTGCTAGGTTTAGTAATAGAGCTGGATTTAGAGTCGGGATTGGGGTCAGGGTTAGAGTTTGAGGGGGAATTAGGTTTAGAGTTGGGGTTGGTGTTAGGGTTGGTATGATATACACACAGCCCTTACTGTGGATACACAGGCCAGAGTACTGTTCCAAATTGAACTGAACTCTACCACTTGGTGAAAACGTCTTTTATACCCAACATCCATCAGATCAGAATAGGATATTGACCTCCTTGCATGGTCAATATTTTTTTGCCAAAGCTGCTGGTTGACTTCATACAAACACCAACCAACACAGACACAATGCAAACACTAAGATCCTGAAATCCTGATGAGGTCTGACGGCAGGTTGCCTGGCATGTTTCACCACGCATGATGACTGAAGCACTTTCTCTCCAACCGCACATAAAGCCCTCACCCCCGACAGCATGTGACCACGTATGACACACTTGTACCACCGGAAAGCCACGCTTGCCTATAATAATGTGTTTTACCGTTATAATGATGACAATGTAGATCTGTAAGGAATATACACTGAAGAATATTATACTGCCTATGAATGTATGTTCATGCTGAATATATGCTGTGTCAAATATGCTTGTTGACTGGTCTTTTCAAAACTACAGAATGTGGGACAATGTAGAACAGTTTTTAATCACTGTACTTCATTGGTGACCACCATGAAGCCACCAAACACATGCAGTGGTACCTCAGTTTTTGTTGTAATCCTTTCAAAAAGGTAAGACGAGGACTAGTCCTACTCAATACCTCCAATACCAACATTACAACCCACTGTATATTCTGCAATATATTTGGTTTTATTGTATTGATTGTATTGGAACCGCTCCCAGGATGGCCTACAAAAGGTGGGTGGCGGTCTGTGTGTGCGTGTGTGAGGTTTAAAAAAAAGATGACACCGGGATTTTACCGCATACTGCCAACATACAGAAAAACGAGTTGAAGAAATCTAATACATTATTGCAAAATAAAACACGCTGACACTGTGCGGATTTGTGCTGATTCTAAGGACGGACTTTTTGAGACTATTTTCGTGCCACAGGGTAAAACACATGTTGCACAATGGGCTACGTCATAAACACAGTATTTTGATGAATTGTCCAAAAGGTGTGTGGTGAGTTGAGTGTATACTACATAATAAGTCAATAAATCATGCATGTACAGTCAAACCACAGTTTTAGTTAGTAATCGGTTTCAAAAACAAAGCAATTTATCTCATGAGTGTCAGGATCCGTGGTCATGTTTTGTGTTTTCGGTTAGTTTTGGACTCCTTTAGTTCCTGTTTGTGCACCTCCGAGTTGGCTTCCTATTATTTTCACCTGCCTCTTGTGTTCGGGACGCTCACCTGTTGCTAATCAGAGGCATTATTTAAGCCTGCCTTTGCCAGTCAGTCGATCTGGCTTCTTTGTTTGCTTCCCGCTACTGTCACGTAAGATTTGTTTGTTCATGCCACAGCTAGTAAGTTTTCTAGTTCATGATTCCAGTGCTAAGTTTTGCTTGCGAGCCCATGCTAAGTACTTAGCTTCAAGTGCGATCGGCACCTTGTCCCGTCGGGTTGTTTTCTGTTTTGTACCTCTTTGAGTCTTGTCTCAAGATTAAATCATGTTCCTACCTGCAAGTCCTGTCCGGAGTCGTCCGTTTGCATCCCGGGAGAACAAACCGTGCAGTAAGCCGCAACCAAACCGTGACAATGAGAAACAATCAAAAATCGAAATAATCCTTTCCAGACGTCTAATAATATAAATGCTGACCTATTGTGCTTTTCCTCTTGTTTGACTGTCAATATCGAACTATGTCAAAGCATCAAAAAATAAGACTGGTGCATTTGGAAGACTGTTTCACAGACTATTTTTTAAACTGGGTTCGCATTGACGTCAATGCAAACGGGACCTACAGTACAGGCCAAAAGTTTGGACACACCTTCTGATTCAATGTGTTTTCTTTATTTTCATGACTATTTAGATTGTAGATTGTCACTGAAGGCATCAAAACTATGAAAGAATCCATATGTACTTAACAAAAAAGGTAAAATAACTGAAAACATGTTTTATATTTCTAGTTTCTTGCTTTATCAAAGGGGTTGGGACCATCAGTTGTGTTGTGAAGTGAAGTGAATTACATTTATATAGCGCTTTTCTCTAGTGACTCAAAGCGCTTTTACATAGTGAAACTCAAAATCTAAGTTACATTTAAACCAGTGTGGGTGGCACTGGAAGCAGGTGGGTAAAGTGTCTTGCCCAAAGACACAACGGCAGACTAGGATGGCGGAAGATACCTGTACCGGGGATCGAACCTGGAACCCTCAAGTTGCTGGCACAGCCACTTTAGCAACCGAGCTATACCGCCCGAGAAGACCACCGTGAGAAGGTGGGTCCAAAATGTTGGTCTGTACTGTACGTAAGGACAAGCTGTAAAACTGGAGTATTAATCGACTTGTTCATTTAATGTTAATATCTGGTTATTTTCCGTTTTAACATGTTCTATCTACACTTCTGTTCAAATGTAATAATCACTTATTCTTCTGTTTGGATACTTTACATTAGTTTTGGATGATACCACAAAATGTAGGTTTCGATCCGATACGAAGTAGTTACAGGGTCATACATTGGTCATGATTTAAGTCCTCATGTGTCCAGGGATGTATTTCCTGAGTTTATGAATATAATATGAATTAAAAATATATATATATATATATATATATATATATATATATATATATATATATATATATATATATATATATATATATATATATATATATATATATATATATATACATATATACATATATATATATATATACATATATATATACATACACACACATATATATATATATATATATATATATATATATATATATATATATATATTGTGACGATAAAAAATATTGATGTCATCATAGTATTATCGACTAGATACGCTCCTGTACTTGGTATCATTACAGTGGATGTCAGGTGTAGATCCACCCATGACGTTTGTTTACATGGTGACGCCGGTGAGCTATCGTATCCTACAGTGTGTAGTGAAGCATGTTTACCTATTCCTCGCCCTGCAGGGATGATACTTGTAAGAAACTTACTTTATTCGTCGCCATGGAGGCGAGGATTAGTGATTTAGAAGTAGCTAAAACACTGCCGACTGCGGATGGACATTAGCCGCTAACTAGCTAGCCAGGTCTTAAAGCACCGCCTCAGTGTTATAACTTCACCTTTATCTTTAGTTTTTCAGCCAAAATGCGTCGGTTCTCCCTTTTCTGTCTACACACTGTGTCTGCTTGCAAGTACTCTGTGATTGTGCGCTGCCGAACATGCTCCTCTGCTCGTAAACCCGGCAATGCCTGTAAAAAAAAAATATGGCGAACCGGTGCTTTTCAAACAGAGTATAGTACCGTTTTTGATTCATTAGTACCGCGATGCTATACTAGTACAGGTATACCTACAACCCTATTGTCGAGTAATATGTAAACAATAGCCAACCCAGTGGAAGACGCACTCTGCCCCATACCTCCACTTTTTAGAGGCGCAAACAGCGACTGAAATCTAGATCCCAACTGAAATGGTCTTGCTGTGAGCACAAACGCACTCCTGCACCAACCCCCTGTGACTTCAGTGAAAAAGATATCAGTATTTCCACCGTGTCGGCAGTTTTCTGCATTCACTTGCTGTTTTGCCTTTCTTCGGTTCTGCCATGTATAATTATGTGTCACTGGAGTGATGGGCACCTGTGTTATGAAGCAGAATAGATGTCGATTTCAATTGATTTGGGATAGTCCTTAAAGTGCAGTATCTCGTTTTCAAGGGGGGCCCCCGAGATACCTTTTCAAATTTCTTAGTGTTGAAACTACATACCACACTGCATTTTCATTGTTTTAAGTTTGAGACCCCATCCTGAACGTAAGGCACAGATGTCGAACTTAAGGCCCGGGGGCCAGATTTGGCCCGCAACTTCATGCAGTGTGGCCCGCGAAAGCCTAGAAATAATATGCGTCAAGAAACTACTACTTTTCTTACAAAATGTATTCGAACATTCAATTTTGACAGAAAAAAAAATTACAAAAAATTAAATAATAAATAATAAAATAAATAAAATAAATAAAATAAATAAAATACATGTATTGAATGCAATTATATATCTTTTAAACCAGCGATGTCCAAACTATGACCTGCAATCCAAGCGCGGCCCGCCAGCCTCTTCAATTTGCACAGCAAAGTGCTTTAAGTTCAATTTTAGGACTAGATGGAACAATCCCATGATACAAATAACCTGAGTAGAGTGGTAACAGTAGGCTACCTCCTTCGGAGCTGCTTCAAAGCGGTTATGGTGTTGGACCTAGTTGGGTGGGATTACAAAATAGGACAGAGGAGATGGGGGGATGGTTAACAGCTTCATTGGGGTCATCAGGTGGGCACCCTCCTTCACCGGTGTTTCAATGATAGGCCCACGACACCTCCAGAGGGCTCATCGGCAACACCTGGCGTCCCAGGTGAGCCCCCCTCTGCTTTTAACCATTATATGATGCAGGTCTTGTCTTGCAGCCAACGAGAATGTATTTGAGGTTAGCTGGATATGGACAGAGGGGGCATGTGGGGTTCTCTCCGTACCACTGTTTGAGGTTTGAGGGGGAGGGAAGGACATCATAAGTGGAGCGTAAGATGAAGCTGATGTGAACTGCCTCCATGCCCAGTAGCTCCCTCCACGAGACCTTTCTCCTCTCAACTCCTTCCCAGCTCATCCACTGTCCTTGCTTGACCTGTGAGACAGCCTTTGCACATCTAGCTGCCTGCTCGTGCCGACGTACCTCCTCTACAACCAGCCGACGTCGCTGAGCTGGAGCAGCCGTATGCCACAACGGTCTGCTCTCACCAAGGCCAAGGCCTCCTCTCCCTTGCTGCACAAAGCCAATGATGTCTCTGTGCCTAAGATCTTCCTTTGCTTGCAGAGTAACTGCCGCTGCAGTCCATTTCCTTCCGGTCACCAAGGTAGGAGCTGTTTGGGCAACACATGGGTCTCGAGACTCTGTTAGCGTCATTTCCAGCCTTACCTTTGCACACTTAAACTCCTCTACTAGGCTGTAAACAGGAAGCTCCAGAACACCTCTTCCATACAGTCCGATGTTACTGAAGCATTTAGGAAGACCCAGCCACTTCCTAGCAAAGGAGCTAACCAGCCTCTCCAACTTTTCTACCTTTGTGGTTGGTACTTCGTAGATGGTAAGAGGCCACATTAGCCTGGGTAGCAACCCAAATTGGAGGCACCACAGCTTCAACCGGCCAGGGAGCATGGTCTTATCAATGTTTTCAAGGCCAGTTATAGCATCCTTCTTGAGCTGGTCCACCTGCCCTGTGTCCTTGAGGGTGGCATGATACCAACATCCAAGACTCTTGACAGGCTTCTCAGACACTGTTGGTACTCTCGGGGTATTTTCTTCATTGAGCGTTTCGTAGCCAGAAAAGGGTAGGACTTGTACACTACTAGTGCCAAGTCCCTCCTGCCACAGGGAGCTAGCCTGTGTCAGGCCCGTTGGGGTCTTTCCCTCCTGTCAGCTGTCTTTCCACGCGGTCACCAGGTCTTTCCCTGGTTGCCAGCTGCTCTTTTCACAGCAGTCACTGGGAAGATCCAGATGATCAGTTCAATTTTAGGACTAGATGGAACAATCCCATGATACAAGTAACCTGAGTAGAGTGGTAACAGTAGGCTACCTCCTTCGGAGCTGCTTCAAAGCGGTTATGGTGTTGGACCTAGTTGGGTGGGATTACAAAATAGGACAGAGGAGATGGGGGGATGGTTGACAGCTTCATTGGGGTCATCAGGTGGGCACCTTCCTTCACCGGTGTTTCAATGATAGGCCCACGACACCTCCAGAGGGCTCATCGGCAACACCTGGCGTCCCAGGTGAGCCCCCCTCTGCTTTTAACCATTATATGATGCAGGTCTTACTAGAGCTCCAGATGGTATCTCTACTCTTCACCCACAGCCACCGACTGGCTGTCTCTGCTGCTCCTGAGAGGGCTTTGATGGTGTTTCGCAGGGTTTGTCCTCGAACTCCAATGTCCTTAAGCAGCCTGATGGTTGTCCGGCCCACAAAACCTCTGCAGCCAACTTCCACTGGGCAGACCTTGGCTTTCCATCCATTCTGCTCAGCATCAGCTGCCAGTTCGGTGTACTTAAGGCTTTTGCGTTCAAATGCCTTCTCCACAGCGGCCTCCCAAGGAACCGTGAGTTCTATTATGTACACGATATGCAGTGAGGAGGACCAGAGCACAAGATCTGGTCTGAGGTTTGATCTGGCTATCTCTGAAGGAAAGCAGAGCTTTTGATTGAGATCCACCGCCATTTTCCAGTCGCGAGCCCTTCCGAGCTGGCCTATGTCTGGTATATGGCCTTTGGTTGACTCTGCACCTTCTCGGATGAACTCTCTTGTGGATGTATGATGTAATTTTGGCGGGGGCAGGGCATTGATCTTCACTCTTCTGGCCTCTAACGTGGCTGCTAAAAGTGAAGTGTGAAGTGAATTATGTTTATATAGCGCTTTTCTCTAGTGACTCAAATCGCTTTTACATAGTGAAACCCAATATCTAAGTTATATTTAAACCAGTGTGGGTGGCACTGGGAGCAGGTGGGTAAAGTGGCAGTGACTAGGATGGCGGAAGCGAGGACCGAACCTGGAACCCTCAAGTTGCTGGCACGGCCACTCTACCAACCGAGCTGTACTGCCCCCGTATGTATGTATCTTAAATACCAGGTTGTCTCTGAATGCTACATATTTGCTGCCATCTTGTCGATAATGTGAGCAAACCATATCAATGACCCTCAAAGGCCTACTGAAACCCACTACTACCGACCACGCAGTCTGATAGTTTATATATCAATGATGAAATCTTAACATTATAACACATGCCAATACGGCCGGGTTAACTTATAAAGTGACATTTTAAATTTGCCGCTAAACTTCCGGTTCGAAACGCCTCTGAGGATGACGTATGCGTGTGACGTAGCCCGGCGAACACGGGTATGCCTTCCACATTGAAGCCAATACGAAAAAGCTCTGTTTTCATTTCATAATTCCACAGTATTCTGGACATCTGTGTTCGTGAATCTGTTGCAATCATGTTCATTGCATTATGGAGAAGGAAGCTGAGCAAGCAAAGAAGAAAGTTGTCGGTGCGAAATGGACGTATTTTTCGAACGTAGTCAGCAACAACAGTACACAGCCGGCGCTTCTTTGTTTACATTCCTGAAAGATGCAGTCAAGATGGAAGAACTCGGATAACAGAGACTCTAACCAGGAGGACTTTTGACTTCGATACACAGACGCCTGTAGAGAACTGGGACAACACAGACTCTTACCAGGATTACTTTGATTTGGATGACAAAGACGC
>NC_084731.1:19383062-19395562 GCF_033978785.1 Entelurus aequoreus | reverse complement strand
GATTAAATATCTCAAATAAGGGTGATATTTGCTTATTTTCTGTCTGATAAGATCATTCTTCTCACTAAGCAGATTTTATGTCAGGGTTTTACTTGTTTTAAGGGTTTTGGTCCTAAATGATCTCAGTAAGATATTACAGCTTGTTGCTGAGATTTGATGACCTATATTGCTTGAAACTAGAATATCAACTGATGCAAAGCTTTGTCATCAACACTCACAAGTATAAAACTACTTTTTTTAAATAATAATTTCTTTTAAAAAAATCATGATGCCGAGCGCATATCATTATGTCACGATAATGGCACTAGCATTTACTTAATTTAAGAATATTTTTCCACATATTGAGCAAAAAGGTCTCTTTTTTTTCTACCAAGAAAAGTGCACTTGTTATTAGTGAGAATATACTTATTTTAAAGGTATTTTTGGGTTCATTGAGGTTAGCTAATTTTACTTGTTTTGGAAAGTCTTGACAAGCCGAATGTTCTTGTTCTATTGGCAGATAATTTTGCTTAGTTCAAATAAAATACCCCTCATTTTTGTATTTTTTTTCCTTGTTTTTGAACACTGACTTTTTGCAGTGCACTGGACAAAATATGAAAGTGTGCTGTGGTCTGTATAGGTTTCAGACATCACAGATGTTGTGACGACTGAACAATCGAGTAAAATGGACACCAGAGCTGGAAAAAAACCAGCCTCTGCGATGATATGGGTGCATGTGTTTGGACCTCAACTAAAAAAGGTACATGGAGGGTTTGGAGCGAGGATGTTTTACAATCTAGAAGTTGTGGTCACGGGCCTTCAGTATCTGCTTATCCCAGCATGACAATAGCCAAAACCACATTCTGCACTGCAGTGTGGAGCACGGAGTCCAATAACAGAGACCCCGGGCTGAGGTCGCACATTAAGAAAGGAGGGAAAATAATTCAATTTCATTCCACTTCATTATTGGACAATAATTATTAACTGACTTATATTATTACAAACCTAAGTAATGATCTATGTTAGGGTGTGTCCACACTCTAGTACTTGGGTCTGGTCTTCCTGCATCCCCTTGGTGTTATGCATTCCCTTCATCCATGCATACTTACAAGGACTAATAAACACATGAAAAATGTGTTTGGGGTGGGTCCCAAATTTGGTACTTTTTTATGGTACTGACCGGATTCTGTCGGTAAGACCAAGTACCGATTGACATAAAATCAAACGATACCACTTTTTTAATACCCGGGTTGCCCAAGACGTCAAATTTGGTTGCAGACTCAGCACCGGCTGAAGCCTTTGACGGAAAAACAGGCGTATTTATAGCCAACTGCCTCAAGGCCAGGGGTGTCAAACTCATTTTAGCTCAGGGGCCGCGTAGAGGAAAATCTATTCCCGCGTGGGCCGCACGGATAAAAATCATGGCATAATAACTTAAAAATACAACTCTGACAACTTCAGATTGTTTTCTTTGTTTTACTTCTCCTGACAAAACACTTTTTGTTACCGTATTTTCCGGACCATAGGGCCCACCGCCGATGAGCGGGGTCTAGTCAGGTCTATTTTCATACAAAAGGCGCATTAAAAGGGTCATATTATTATTTTCTCTCTAATAACTAAAGTTCCTTGGGTGAATAATGTAAACTCACTACACCGGTATGTTTTAGTGCCTTCATGGCGTGTTTACTGACAGATATAAGTAAGAACTTTACACTACTTTATATTAGAAATGGCAACAGCAAAGGATGAATGTCCCATAAAAAGAAGAAGCTTATCGACTATGGTGTCGCCACGGACTACAAAGGCGAACACGTGCAAATTTTCAGGACTTATGCAGATCCCAAATATGTCATAACGGGGGGGGTTTCGCAGTTTACTGTGAGGTTTGTTCTCCCTGGAAGCAAACGGATTATTCCAGACAGGACTTGAAGGTAGGAACATATTTATTAATTAACTAATCCTACACATGACAAAAGACAGGAACTAAAACAAAGGGAAAACGTGCCGATCGCACGAGAGGCTAAGGAACATAAAACTTAACGCAGGAAACATAGACGTTAACACTTAACCTGAACTATGGACATAGAACAAACAAGACTTACTGTGGCATGAAACAAATAACTAATAGAACAAACAAGACTTACTGTGGCATGAAACAAATAACTAGCAAAAACTTGGAATCGGACATGGAACGAGCAGCATGAAACAAGCATGAAACTGTGGCATGAAAAGAGCAATGACGCCGGGACGACTAACTGGCAAAGACAGGCTTAAATAATAGTCTCTTGATTAGAGCAGGTGCGTGTCCCGAACACATGAGGCAGGTGGAAACTAATACGTCGCCATGGTAACTAAACAAACAAGGGAGCGCAAACAGGAACTAAAAGAGTCCAAAACTAACAAAACATTTCAAAAACATAATCCAGACCACAGATCATGACAAAATACAGATCAGCAGGTACCAGAAGGTAAGAAAAGTTGTCTTACCTTATACACACACACCATAATAATACTCCTATGTTGAAGCACAGTACAATCCATCAAGCGGTGTGGCTTCATAGCTTACTAAAGTCGTACTAAAACATTTTGATAGATTTTTGCGCGCCGTGTGTAATGTTCTACATTTTCAATGGAACACATAACATTTTGGTGTTGTTTACTTGAGTCATATAGGACTATATCTTTTATGTGTCAGGCTTGGTACAAAGGATAGGACTCAGATGCAGAGTAGGGAGTTTTGACAGCTTCCTGTCACCTCCACAGCCAAGGAATACAATATCTATCTTTAACCAAAAAAACTAATCGGCGAAAAAGGTTCCAAAAAAAAGGAACAACCGAAAATCACTCCAAACGGAGGAAAACACAAAACCAAAGACAAACTAATAATTGGCGCAGTAAATGCTATAAAATGTATTAACAAAAAACGCTCCAAATCAAAGTAATCCTGGTAAGAGTCTGTGTTGTCCCAGTTCTCTACAGGCGTCTGTGTATCGAAGTCAAAAGTCCTCCTGGTTAGAGTCTCTGTTATCCGAGTTCTTCCATCTTGACTGCATCTTTCGGGAATGTAAACAAAGAAGCGCCGGCTGTGTACTGTTGTTGCTGACTACGTTCGAAAAATACGTCCATTTCGCACCGACAACTTTCTTCTTTGCTTGCTCAGCTTCCTTCTCCATAATGCAATGAACATGATTGCAACAGATTCACGAACACAGATGTCCAGAATACTGTGGAATTATGAAATGACCACCTGAGGGGCACCACAGACTGTGGATGCTTTTAAAAAAGGCTTAAAAACCCTTCTTTTTTTTAAAAAAAGCCTTTTTTTTTTTAGATATATGCATACTAGTTCTAGCTATTTGGTTGTTCTAGTTTTTTTTTTAATTTATTTTTTATCTTCGACCCAACTCTCTCGTTTGAGTCACACATTAAGAGTGTTACTAAAACGGCCTTCTTTCATCTCCGTAATATCGCTAAAATTCGTTCCATCTTGTCCACTAGCGACGCTGAGATCATTATTCATGCGTTCGTTACGTCTCGTCTCGATTACTGTAACGTATTATTTTCGGGCCTCCCTATGTCTAGCATTAAAAGATTACAGTTGGTACAAAATGCGGCTGCAAGGCTTTTGACAAAAACAAGAAAGTTTGATCATATTACGCCTATACTGGCTCACTTGCACTGGCTTCCTGTGCACTTAAGATGCGACTTTAAGGTTTTACTACTTACGTATAAAATATTACACGGTTTAGCTCCAGCCTATCTCGCCGATTGTATTGTACCATATGTCCCGACAAGAAATCTGCGTTCAAAGAACTCCGGCTTATTAGTGATTCCCAGAGCCAAAAAAAAGTCTGCGGGCTATAGAGCGTTTTCTATTCGGGCTCCAGTACTCTGGAATGCCCTCCCGGTAACAGTTAGAGATGCTACCTCAGTAGAAGCATTTAAGTCCCATCTTAAAACTCATTTGTATAATCTAGCCTTTAAATAGACCCCCCCTTTTTTAGACCAGTTGATCTGCCGTTTCTTTTCTTCTCTCCTCTTCTCCCCTGTCCCTTGCGAGGGGGAGTTGCATAGGTCCGGTGGCCATGGATGAAGTGCTGGCTGTCCAGAGCCGGGACCCCGGGTGGACCACTAGCCTGTGCATCGGTTGGGGACATCTCTGCGCTGCTGACCCGTCTCCGCTCGGGATGGTTTCCTGTTGGCCCCGCTGTGGACTGGACTCCCGCTGATGTGTTGGATCCACTGTGGACTGGACTTTCACAATGTTATGTCAGACCCACTCGACATCCGTTGCTTTCGGTCTCCCCTAGAGGGGGGGGGTTACCCACATATGCGGTCCTCTCCAAGGTTTCTCATAGTCATTCGCCGACGTCCCACTGGGGTGAGTTTTTCCTTGCCCGTATGTGGGCTCTGTACCGAGGATGTCGTTGTGGCTTGTACAGCCCTTTGAGACACTTGTGATTTAGGGCTATATAAATAAACATTGATTGATTGATTGATTGATTTTATTATCTTTTTATTTTATTTTTTTTTAATACACTGTAGCACTTTGAGGATGTTTACTCAATGTAAAGTGCTTTTTACAAATAAAATCTATTATTATTATTATTATTAGAAATGTAACGAGGCAAAGAGAGTATCAGGTAGGAATGAGCCAGTGGAGGCTTAACTCTCACTTTTTTTAGTAACAGTAGCTGTAATTTAAGGCATTGTTAATAAGGTATTGGTCACATGACAGCTGTTATACCGTATTTTAACCTGCTGGGGTTTTGCAATCTCCTGCATTTTTATTAAATCAATCGGCATGTACAAAACCCAAAACCAGAGAATTGGCACGTTGTGTAAATCGTAAAAAATCGCTGGGCCCGAGCTCATCTAAGATGGACTGATACAAAGTGTAAAAGTGTTCTGTGGTCTGACGAGTGCACATTTCAAATTGTTTTTAGAAACTGTGAATGTCGAGTCCTCTGGAACATAGAGTGAAAGAATCATCCGGATTGTTCTAGGCGCAAAGTTCAAAAGCCAGAATCTGGGATGGTATGGGGGTGTATTAGTGCCCAAGGCATGGGTAACTTACACATCTGTGAAGGCGCCATTAATGCTGAAAGGTACATACAGGTTTTGGAGCAACATATGTTGCCATCCGAGCAACGTTATCATGGACGCCCCTGCTTATTTCAGCAAGACAATGCCAAGCCACGTGTTACAACAGCGTGGCTTCATAGTAAAAGAGTGCAGGTACTAGACTGGCCTGCCTGTAGTCCAGACCTGTCTCCCATTGAAAATGTGTGGCGCATTATGAAGCCTAAAATACCACAACGTAGACCCCCGGACTGTTGAACAACTTAAGCTGTATATCAAGCAAGAATGGGAAAGAATTCCACCTGAAAAGCTTCAAAAATTGGTATCCTCAGTTCCCAGTGTTGTTAAAAGGAAAGGCCACGTAACACAGTGGTAAAAATGCAAATTCTTTTGCAATGTGTCGCTGCCATTAAATTCTAAGTTAATGATTTACCATAAAAAAACAAGTATTAAATATCTTGTCTTTGCAGTCTATTCAATTGAATATAACTTGAAAAAGGATTTGCAAATCATTGTATTCTGTTTTTATTTACGAATTACACAACATGCCAACTTCACTGGTTTTGGGTTTTGTATATAACTCCTCTTGCTATGACTTGGGTTTCTGGTTTTCTACTCATTAGACACCCTAACAAACAACCTGATCTGATGTTAGCGAAATAACAATCTTTTTGGAGTGTGTATTTGCACAGGCACAATTTCTGTAAGAACAACACACATACATATGCTCCGGAACTCAAAGTCTTGCATTTTTAGAAACCTCTCATAAATTATCCATACTTTGATTAGTTCCGAATAACCGGAGACTGGAACTGGATCCGAGTGAAAAGACGAACAAAACCTGCTCTGTTGTACTCTCTGACATAATGAGTGTGAATTTCAAACCAGTCTGTATATCGCAGTGGTCCAGATACTGGGGGTCTGTGGAGTTCAATACACAAATCAATGCAAAGTCTTAGCACGACAGATGAGATTAGGATTGATCAGACCGACAAGAAGGAATGTTTTATGAGTGAAAGTGACAGGGTGTCTTGGAGTGTTTATTAAGTACTACTACTAGCGTTATAAGTACTACCGTCTGCACAACTATTTTACCTCCGGGTACCATTAGAGAAACCTTGAAACTTCATCACCGCATGCATAAATGGAGGTTCACCGTCAGCTCACCTCTTTCCTACACGCTCTCTACTTTTGTTATGGTCGCATGTCTGTCACCATGTAGATTGCACACGAACTACAAAGAACCTTCCTTTCACACCTGGATACTAAACGTACTCATACATCTGAAGACGTGCGTGTATTGGTGTGTGTGTGTGTGTGTGTGTGTGTGTGTGTGTGTGTGTGTGTGTGTGTGTGTGTGTGTGTGTGTGTGTGTGTGTGTGTGTGTGTGTGTGTGTGTGTGTGTGTGTGTGTGTGTGTGTGTGTGTGTGTGTGTGTGTGTGTGTGTTCTTGTATTTCTATCCTTCTCGAGACATCAACAAGGAAATGTACCGTCCATATTAGGGCTGCAACTAACGATTAATGTGATAATCGATTAATCTGTCGATTATTACTTTGATTAATCGATTAATAATCGGATAAAAGAGACAAACTACTCTTCTATCCTTTCCAGTATTTTATTGAAAAAAAAACAGCATGCTGGCACCATACTTATTTTGATTATTGTTTCTCAGCTGTTTGTACATGTTGCAGTTTATAAATAAAGGTTTATAAAAAAATAAAAATAAAATTTAAAATTTAAAAAATAAAAATAAAAATTGCCTCTGCGCATGCGCATAGCGTAGATCCAACGAATCGATGACTAAATTAATCACAAACTATTTTTATAATCTATTTTAATCGATTTAATCGATTAGTTGTTGCAGCCCTAGTCCATACAAAGACCGGTGAACAAGTTAGGACATAAATCACGGTCCCAATACGGAAAACCATTGCATTAGAGCAGGGGTCCCCAAACTACGGCCCGCGGGCCGGATCCGGCCCCTCAGCATCCAAAATCCGGCCCACGGGAAGTCCCAATTTTTTAAATTTTTTTTAAATTTTTAATCTTTCATTTCTAATCCATTTTCTACCGCTTGTTACTCTCGGTGTCTACTAGCCGCTCAGGCAAATCATATTGTCTAAAAATTAATTTTCCCATCGATAACGTGACAATATTAAATGACAAAACGGATTAACTCGCTGGAATATAAAGACAACGTATATATATATATATATATATATATATATATATATATATATATATATATATATATATATATATATATATATATATATATATATATATATATATATACTGTGTATATATATATATATATATATATATATATATATATACTGTATATATATATATATATATATATATATATATATATATATATATATATATATATATATATATATATATATATATATATATATATATATATATACACATATATACATATACATATATACTGTATATATATATATATATATATGTACAGCCCGGCCCCCGGCCAAGTTTTTTTAACCCAATGCGGCCCCCTGCATTAGAGTGTCCGCCCAGAGATCGGTAGGTTGTGAGTCATACCAAAGACTATAAAAATGGGACCCATTACCTCCCTGCTTGGCACTCAGCATCAAGGGTTGGAATTGGGGGTTAAATCACCAAAATGATTCCCGGGCGCGGCCACCGCTGCTGCTCACTGCTCCCCTCACCTCCCAGGGGGTGATTAAGGGTGATGGGTCAAATGCAGAGAATAATTGTGCCACACCTGGTGTGTGTGTGAAATCATTGGCACTTTAACTTTAACTTTAAATCTGATAGAGAATGTCTCATTTGCACCCCTGGTGGTGAAATCTATCAAAAGTAGGGTGGTCCCAAAAATGAAGGATTTTTTCGGTTTTAAAAGTGCTCCTCCTCTCGTCAACATATGAAATAACAAGTGTGTGTAAAAATTTGAAGTGCTCCCCCTCTGGCCAACATATGCAATAAGTGTGAGTAAGAAATTGAAATGCGCCCCCTTTTTTTTATCAATTTATAAATATGTATATAGAGACATACTGTAATAACTTGAAGTAAATAATGAAGATTAAAAACCAATTATAAACAAAACATGTTTAAAAAAAATTCACTAAAAGCTTCCCTTTTTTAAATTTGCATAGTATGTATATATTATTAATGTTGTAAATACACATTTTTATATGTCTAGAAAAGGTTGGTCCTAAAGAGGTAGGCATTTTTCGGAGGTCCCAAGAAGGTAAAAAATACAAGAATGTGTGTGTGTCTACATGGAGGGGTCGCAGCGAGTGTGTTACATGTATCTTTAAGCCAAAAGCAACTTGACGTGTCAAAATAATCCTTGCCATGACCAGTGAAAGTGTCACTTGATGGCCACCTGGCTGTCCAACATACACACACATACACCCACACACACACACGCACACACTTCGGACTCACAAAATATATGGTTGTTTTTTATGCGAAAGAGCAGCTGCAGTTCAGCAGTGATGGAAAATGGTGTTACTTTTACTTACTTGTGTTCTTATGAGTCAGTCACTGAAGTTAAATGGGTAGTCAAATGAGTCACCCATTAAAAGACATGCAAAGAAACTAGCCCATGCGCACGCACCCGTGAGTCAGTGAAACTCAAGTCTTCGTCAACTTGGAAGAAAGTGAAACTCGAGTCTGAATCAAGCAACTTTGAGTCAGGGAAACTCGAGTCTTCATCGAGCACAAGCGAATACTTGTCGACACATGAATCAGTGAAAGTAAAGTCTGAATCAAGCAGCCTTGAGTCAGGTAAACTCGAGACGTCTTCAACTTGGAAGTCAGTGAAACTCGAGTCTTCATCGAGCACCCGTGAACGTGGGTATTTGTCGACACATGAATCATTGATCTCGAGTCTTCGTCAGCTTGGATGTCAGTGAATCTTAAGTCTTCATCGAGTACCTGTGAGTCAGTGAAAGTTGAGTGTTTGTCAACTTGGGAGTCGGTGAAAGTCAAGTCTGAATCAAGCAACCTTGAGTCAGGTAAACTTGAGTCTTCGTCAACTTGAAAGTCAGTGAAACGCAAGTCTTTATCAAGCACACGTGAGTCTGTGAATCTCGATTATTTATCAAACCCCCTTGAGTCAGTAAAACTTGATTCTTCTTAAACTTGGGAGTCAGTGAAACTTGAGTCTTCATTAAGCACTCGTAAGTGAGTGAAACGCGAGTCTATGTCAACTTGAAAGTCAATGAAACTAGAGTCTTCATCAAACAGGATGAAGACTGTGGCTTGTGCAGCCCTTTGAGACACTTGTGATTTAGGGCTATATAAATAAACATTGATTGATTGATTGAACACCCTTGAGTCAGTAAAACCTAAGGCTCTGAGCACCCGCGGGTCAGTGAAACTCAAGTTATCGTCAACTTGTGAGTAAGTGAAACCTGAGTCTTCATACAGCACCCGTGAGTCAGTAAAACTCGAGTCTGTCAACTTGAAAGTCAATGAAACTCGAGTCTTCATCAAGCACTCCTGAGTCAATAAAACTTGAGTCTCTGTCAACTCTTGGGTCAGTAAAACTTAAGGCTTTGAGCATGAGTAAGTCAGTGAGACTCAAGTTATCATCAACTTGTGAGTCAGTGAAACTCGAGTCTTTATCCAGCACCCGTGAGTCAGTGAAACTCGAGTCTCTGTCAACTTGAAAGTCAATGAAACTCGAGTCTTTATCAAGCACCCCCGAGTCAGTGAAACTTGAGTTTTTGTCAACTCTTGAGTCAGTAAAACCTAAGGCTTTGAGCACCCGTAAGTCAGTGAAACTCAAGTTATCAATTTGTGAGTCAGTGAAACTCGAGTCTTTATCCCGCACCCGTGAGTCAGTGAAACTCAAGTCTATGTCAACTTGAAAATCAATGAAACTCGAGTTTTTATCAAGCACCCCAGAGTCAGTGAAATTTGAGTTTTTGTCATGTCTTGAGTAAGTAAAACCGAAGGCTTAGAGCATCCGTGAGTCAGTGAAACTCAAGTTATCATCAACATGTGAGTCAGTGAAACTCGAGTCTGTTAACTCGAAAGTCAATGAAACTCTAGTCTTCATCAAGCACCCCTGAGTCAGTGAAACTTGAGTCTTTGTCAACTCTCGAGTCAGTAAAACCTGAGGCTTTAAGCGCCTGCGAGTCAGTGAAACTCAAATATCGTCATATTATGACTCAGTAAAACTCGTGTGATCATCAAACACCCGTGAGTCAGTGAAACTCAAGTCATTGTCAGCTTGTGAGTCAGTAAAACTCGAGTCCGGATCAAGCACACGTGAGACATTAAAAAACCTGCCAGCTGCGTGAGTGAATCGTTTGTTTTGTCAAGCCTGCGATGCAGTTCAGGTAAGAAGTGGGGAAGGACAGGCGAGGACAACATCTCAATGGCTTAATGAGGAATTAAAAGTTAAATAAAATATTCATTTAATAAATTTAAAAAAAAGGAAATGTATTTTCCCGGAAAATAGGGGAAAATACCGTATTTTTCGGTCTGTAAGGCGCACTTAAAATTGTTTTGTTTTCTCAAAAATCGACAGTGCGCCTTATAACCCGGTGCGCCCTATGGTCCAGAAAAAACAGTAATAAGGGAAAAACATCTCCCCCTTTCCCTTTAAAAATGCTATTATAAAACTCTTATTCTGTAACTTCCATCCTAAAAACAGTAACATTTTGAGTAACTGTTTGCCAAGACTGAGAATTGGTCGGATTGAATCAACTGGGCTTCTTCTTACTCTTTAACGGACATGTTGAATTGTGAACGTGTAAACATGTGATGTTCTTTAAATGTACCTTTGTTAGGAATGTTCTAAACAAACTCAACCGTAACTTCTGCGTTTGGCCGACCCTTCCTGTCTGGTGAAGAGAGTCCACCACCAAATTTGGTGTTGGGAATATTTTTAATAAACTTGAGGATTAAATGTTCCCTCATATGTTGAATTTACTCCGACGACTTAATCTAAATAAACGATTTAAGCCCCCCTGTTGGATTATCTGGGAAACATATAGTCAAAAAGATGAACGTGGGGATATTTTCCGAGCTCATAACAGGTTTTGAGGGAGACATGTTACAAATATATGTAGCCTGACTAGACAATGATACTGCAAATATACAATGTATTGTATTTTGAACACAATCGGAACCAACTACAGGTAGTAGAAAATGATAGTATACAGTGAGCCCATGAAGATGTCTATTTGTGAAGTCCAACAAGATAGACTTCAGCTTGGTCATTTTGTTAAGCTTTCAACAGATGACCAGTCTCAGCAAGGGGGTTCTAAAAGGCATAGAAAAGAAAGGAAGAACATTCCGGAGGTAAGACCTTCCAAAGTAGTATGACGTCTCCAACTAAACCATATACCCTTTTACTTATTACTGTTGTTTACAGTGGTTCAGTCTTCCCAGCAAGGCATTGGTTGTCCCTATGTTTCCTGTGATTGACTGGACAGGATACGCAGATTGAAAATGAATGGATGAACTTGAGTAAAATATCAATCAAAGTTGCGCAAAATTCCGAATTTGGAAATTTCAGTTTGATTAATTTGAAGGATAGAAAAGAAAGGAAGAACATTCCGGAGGTAAGACCTTCCAAAGTAGTATGACGTCTCCAACTAAACCATATACCCTTTTACTTATTACTGTTGTTTACAGTGGTTCAGTCTTCCCAGCAAGGCATTGGTTGTCCCTATGTTTCCTGTGATTGACTGGACAGGATACGCAGATTGAAAATGAATGGATGAACTTGAGTAAAATATCAATCAAAGTTGCGCAAAATTCAGAATTTGGAAATTTCAGTTTGATTAATTTGAAGGATTGGAATTTGAATCGGCTCTGCTATATAAGGCGCACTTAAAATCCTTGTTTTCCCCTCAAAACTCGACAGGGCGCCTTTTAACCCGGTGCGCCTAATGTACGGAATGATTCTGGTTTTGCTTACAGACCTCGAAGCAATTTTATTTGGTACGTGGTGTAATGATAAGTGTGACCAGTAGGTGGCAGTCACACATAAGAGATACGTGTAGACTGCAATATGATGGCAATATGACTTAAGTAAACAACACCAACATTTTATATGTTACATTGAAAATATAGAGCATTAAACACGGCACTCAAAAATCTATCAAAACGTTTTTTAGTAGGACTTTGGTAAGCTATGAAGCAGCACCGCTTGATGGATTGTACTGTGCTTCAACGAGTATTATTATGGTGTGCGTATAAGGTAAGACATATTATCTGACGTTTTGTTTTGCATTATTATGCAAAAGCAACTTTTTTACTTTCTGGCATCTGCTGATCTGTATTTGGGATCTGCATAAATCCTGAAAAATTGCGCGCGGCCGCCTTTGTAGTCCGTGGTAGTCCGTAGTCGATAAGCTTCTTCTTTTTCTTTGTCTTCTTGTTATGGGACATTCATCCTCCAATGTTGCCATTTCTAATATAA